>NC_050466.1:99858009-99908539 GCF_903995425.1 Onychomys torridus
CCCCAAAAGGACCTCAGATTTAAAAAATCCCTAATATATGGAGAACAATATTAAAGTCATGGGTGCTATTTATGACCTGATTACGACTTTTAAATATAGTTGATCATAATACTATATATAAGTGCCACTTTATAAAATAGAAAATGTTTCTGGAAATATAGGCATAAGATAAATCATTGTGGTCACATTTATTTCTCCCCTTTGTTTTAATCATAAAACAGAAAATAAAATTATTCTGTGAGCAAAATGATTCAGACATTGAAAATAATTAAAAATGAAAACAATTGATAGATATATGTTCCAGAGACTAGAAAATTTAAACCTTTGTTGTTAAATAAATGACTGCTTTTGTTATCTTAAGACAAGATACCCTAACCCTTATCATTTTCTAAGTAAACTTCCTTTTCTAAACAAGAAATTTTTGACTATTTTGTTGTTTCTTGCCTACTTACTATGCACAAGATAGTATATGCATCATGCTGCTCCTGTCATCTTATCTAATGCTAAAAGTAAGTATGTGATATTGTTACTATACTAACCTCCATTTTCAGAAATGCTAGGACTCTGTAGGAGTCTGACAAGCCTGGATTCACTCTGGCTCCCCCACTTAGCAGCTGAATGATAGTAGTCAAATTAATCTCTCTAAATTAAAATCTCCTTCTCTGTCAAATGTGAATAATGCAGGCATGCAGTGCTTAGTGACAGGGATAAATTCTGATGAATGTGCTATTAGATGACTTCACCATTGTGGAAACACTGCTGTGTGTGTACACAAACTAGTTAGCATAGGTCAGGATGCAATGTGACTTGTATCAACATAAACCCCAAACATGTGATGCCTTGGGCTACATCTTGCCTGACACACAATTAGCCTGTCAAGCTAACTATTAAGTCACATTAATAAATCTAAGGATCAATTTTCAACTCAAGCACATGAAATCCATCAGTCATTATGAATACAGTTTAAGCTCCCTGACGTTTGAAACAACAGCTTCTCTTGACCTGTAAGGTATCACTTTCTCTTGGTTCTTCTTGTTAATATTTCTGTTATAGTCTCTTAATCTTAACCTAAAAAGGTTACAGTATCCCAAAGAATTCCCTTCTTGTACTTATCTGGGTGTAGATAATGCTACCTAGCTCCATGGTTTTAAATGCTGTAAAGTTGGAACTGCTATAAACCAATTAAGTCCTCCTGTGAACTCTACTGACACATTTCTTTTCTAGCTGCCTACCCAATATTTCTACTCATATGTTGGATAAGTAATTCAGATTCAACACTTCAGAAATTTAAAATTTCATTTGCTTTTCCTCAAAACTACTTATATCACATTTTTTTTCCGTTTCAATAAATGTCAGCTCCATTTTTCTAGTTTCTCAATGCCATCCATTTTACCTTCAGAATTATTTAGAGTATAGTCCTTTTTGACAGTTCTCACAATGAAGCCTTCAGGGTGCAGTGTGATGTCTTCTTGTCTGCTGTGCCTACTTCTATCTTTGGTCCTCTATGGTCTGTTTTATGTAGGTAAGCATTCTCTTATTAAACACCACTATGTTGCTCATCTACTTAGAATAGCCCATCAACATGAACTAAAAGGTGACTCTGAACTAGCCCGAGCTCCTCTTCTGGTAGTCACTGACACCCACTTGTCTGCTATATTCTAGCCATATTGTATTGTGTCCTCATACTTCCTTGTCTTTAGCTCCTCCTGGAAGTCACTTCTCACAATGTCTACAGAACCCATGTCTGCATCTCACTTGATTCTTTGCTCAAATATCACCTTTCTAGAAACCCTTTCTAATCATATTGTTTCAAATTGGAAATTACCCAAACACTTCATGTGTCCCTCTATGATTTTGTGTTCTGCGCAGCACCTAACCATCATATGATGTATTGTATGCTTTACTTACCTTGTTTATCTTACCCATGTTAGGCTCATATTGAAGAGATTTTATGTTTTCTTCACTACTGTATTCCTAGTACTAAATATAAATGTCTTTTTTTGTACTCTAATACTTTATCAGGCAGAGCACAGTTTCTACCTGACCCCAAGCTTATGGATCACGGACAGTCTCATCCAGAAGATAAAGATATGTACAGCACTAGAAGTTGAAATGGACTGCAGTGGGAGCCTGCGTAGAGAACCACAGATGTACCAAGTGACAGACGATGGTTAAAAATCATGTGATGAATGGGTAACTGACAGCATGACTAGAAAGTGTCCCATGACATTTTCAAATAAACAGTTTGGCCAATGATAGAAGTGGTTAGATCCCAAAGTAATGGATACAACACAAGTAATATTAAAAGATTGATGAGGCAGCTGAAGTACAAGTACTAGGAGTATAGTTCATGACTTGTAAGAGAATTTATTAGAAAGCAAAATAGACTGAAGATATAAATGTCAGTAAGACTCAAACTTGAAAATATGCATATGTAAATATACATATACATGTTTATACTTAGGAATCTGGTTCAGTTTTCCCAATTATTGCCAGTTAACTTAGAACGGTGGGTAGAAGGATGTGGTTTTTTTTTTTTCCCCAGAGCTGGAATAAAATATCCATATTTTATGGCACCTGAACTTGGGTTTATGTCTTTGTTTTATTTAGTTTAACTACTCTTAAATGCCTGAAAACAGCTGTTTCAAAGGACCGTATACTACATTATGCTAATACTGCTTAGCAATTTTGCTGCTGCTTCCTAGGTATTGTGCTTTTCTGTTTTATTCCTCTCAGGCCTCTTAAATCCATCAAAGATGTCTGTTTTCTATTTTATAGAGCAGAAATGTGTAATTCTTAGATCTGACCATTCTCAACCAGCCATCTAACTTCCAGTTACTCTTTGCATGCGTTCTTCACACCCTTTCCTAAGACTAGTGCTTCTTGTCAGATTTCTGATTTTCCATTTTTACAGGACTGTATTTCATCCTGTTTAACCTTCAGCCTTTGGTTTCTCTTTTCACTCAGTTCTATCCCTCAACTGCTAAATAGATTTAGTTTTTTTTTTTTTTAAGAAAATCCAAAATCACAGTTAAAAAAAAAAAAAGACGAAACATAACTCAGCCTCTTCTCTCAAACTGTCTTTTCTCTTGAGTTTCTGTAATTTCCTGCACATCTTTTAAAAGGTATTAATGTGCAAATGAAAGGGAGCACATTGATTATCAATAATGTTTTAATGAGCATTACAACCATGAGGTGTTAGTTATTTAGGAGATTAGCAAATATTGTTTGATTCTTAAGGATGCTTCAAAACTCAGTCACTCCTAACACACTGCCTGGAGTACTTTACGATGGGCCCTCCCTTTCTTACTGTCTCGGCATCTGACATGTTGATGAGCTCAGACCTTGTTTTCTACTTCGCTGTCAATTAAGTTTCATAATAAGTAGCTGGAGAGATGACCTGGCAAGTCAGTGTTTTCCCTGAAGCCTGATGACCTGAGGTAGAGCCCCCTCAAACCCACATGGTGCAATGAGCAATGAGAGAACTGAGTCTTACAGGTTATCCTGTGACCTGCACACAAAGGCTCGTGTGCACATGATCAATACTTTTTTTTTTCCTTTTGGTTTTTTGAGGCAGGATTTTACTGTGTAACAGCCTTGGCTGTCCTGAAACTAGCTCTGTAGACTTGGCTGGCCTCATACTCACAAACATTCGCCTGCTTCCGCCTCCCAAGTACTGGTATTAAAGGTGTACGCCTACCACTGCCCAGCTAAATAAGTGTTTTTAAGTAAACATAGTCCTTTACTATTTTTGTTTATTTATTTGCTTTGTTTTTCATTATTTTTGAGACAGAGTTTCTCTGTATAACAGCTCTGGCTGTCCTGGAAATTGCTTTGTAGACCAGGCTGGCCTCAAGCTCACAGAGATCCACCTGCCTCTGCCTCCCAAGTTCAGGGATTACAGGAGTGTATCACCACTACCCAGCCCCTCATTATTAGTTTTTCTGTCATAGCTTCTACAGCATCTCTAAAGAAAGCAGAATACAAATATAAAAATCATAAATGAAGGAAGATTGCTCAGTGAAAACTAGATTTTTTAAGGCAAATAGTAAGGCATTCTGTATAATTTGAAGGGAATTTGTGTGAGCTTTCAAAGACTATAATTTGAAAAGGCTTTATATGCAAAACCATCCTGCAAAATTGGATACATATCAAGGATTGTATATTAAGGTCAAAACAGCCAGGCAGTGGTGGCGCACACCTTTAATCCCAGCACTCAGGAGGCAGAGGCAGGCAGATCTCTGTGAGTTCGAGGCCAGCCTGGTCTACAGAGTGAGTTCCAGGAAAGGCGCAAAGCTACACAGAGAAACCCTGTCTCAAAAAACAAACAAACAAACAAACAAACAAAAGACAAAACAGCAGAACTGAAGAATTGTCTTATCAACAAATTTAGGTTTTAAGTTATAACTCCCATCAATTACATTGTTCTATTGCAATAGCTAGTTCTTTGACAGCTTATTTAATAGCAAAATGAAAACCATTTGCTTATAGTGAGTTTCTTAAACAATGTGTAGAGAGTATGACAAACACAAGACCCTCAGAAAGGGGGAGAGAGTTCTACAGTGAATGTGTCTCATGAGAGCAGTCAGGCAAATGTAAGAAATGGCAGAGTCTGTTGGAGAAGTCTTCAGTTTATGCTTTAGGATGAATGACAGCACTGATAACTATGATTGAAGTTGATATTTTACTGATGGCATTGACGGCAAATAGAATGTCACGGAAGAACTGACTTCTTCAGTGTCATTAACAAGTACAGCCAAATCAAGAGATTTATATGAAGAAGTAATACATATGTTAAAAGAATTTTCCTTATCCATTGTCAGCATATCTAGTATAGTTACTGACAGTGTCCCAGCAGTGGGAGATAAAAGATAGGAATTTGTAAAATTAATGTAAGATAATGAAATTGCTTCCTCAAATTCATATCTAATGAAGTGTTTTTCCATAGCACACCAACAAATTTTGTGTGCAGAACCATTAAAAGGGGGCCAAGAGATGGTCTAGTGGGTTAAAGGCTGTGAAAGCATGGAGAACTGAGTCTGAATCTTTAGAAACCAAGGAATACCAAGTGCAGCAGTGTACCTCTGTAATCTCTGTGTCGCTACATTCTTACCACAAGAGGAGATGCTGTAACATGAATCTTCAAAGGTCTTATAATAAAAAACTCAGAGCCAGATATTGGTGTGAAAACTGAAAGATCAGAGAAGCAGAACAACCAACCACTAGATTACCTCTCCAAAATCCTCAGCCTCAAGAGAGAGTTCCTGTTTCCTCACGCCTTATATACCTTTCTGTGTCCTGCCACATTATTTCCTGGGATTAAAGGATTAAATGTCACCACTGCCTCGTTCTGTTTCTCTCATGTAGTCCAGTGTGGCCTCGAACTCACAGAGATCCAGATGGATCTCTGCTTCTCGAGTGATAGGATTAAAGGTGTGTGTCACCATTGCCTGACCTCTATGTCTAATCTAGTGACAGGCTCTGCCTCTGATCCCCAGGTAAGCTGTATTGGGATACACAGTATATCACCACAGGATGTGGAGATATGAGGACCCCAGAAGCCTGATGTATGCAATAGAGAAGAACAAGAAATATGTCTCAAACAATTTTTGTTCACTACACATGTACTTGTAGCATAGATGTGTCCACACTCACACATTAATGAAAGTTTTGAGTATTAAAAATGGATAGTATCATGTACAAGATCAAGCTTCTTTTTTCATTAGTTGTTATTATGCTTGTATGTGAGTGTGTGTGTGTGTTCCTAAATATATAAATACAGCTTGCTCAGTCTGTACATCACTGTTTTAAATCCTGAATTTCATAGGACCCAAAGGATTAAATTATTACCAGTTGATGGGAATTCCTTTAAAATGTTTATTTTGACATGGTGGTATTATTTACTTTCAGAAATAAGGTGGTTTGAGGCCAAATGTTTAAAAAAATGATTTGTGAAGCATTATCGGGTCCTTATGGGATCACATACAAAATTCGTGCCAGAATTGGATGATGAAAACTAGTTTACAGACTTACCAGTTTCAGGTATTTAACTTATTGAAGTGATATAAATATGTATTTTCAAGGTAAAAAATCAACTTATCAGGACAATTTGTCAAATTATAACAGTGTTCCAAATGAAAGTGAAATTATGTCATGTTGGCCAAACATAATTCCCAGAGCTCCAAAAATTATGTAACCTTGCTTTTTTAATTTGATATAAGAATGTGAAAACAGATTTTAAAATTTCTGAAAAATTTGTATATTTGCAACTCCAGTTTTAGTCAACGTAACTGTTCCCTGACAATTTTCAAATGGAAAGCATGGAGCTGAAATTTGAAACTGAACTTAAAAAGGTCATTTCTCTTTAGTAGATTTATAGATCCCACTTTGCTAGACTCAGAGTCCTTCACTTTTAGCACCATTCATGCCGTTACTCTTTGGGATCAGCTCCATTTGTGAACAACTATTTCAAGAATGAAGTACACTAAAATAAAATTAGAACCAAGATACTTGATGAGCATTTGAGAACTTACTGAGATTTAGAGCTGCTTTGGTACACTAGGTTTTCAAAGACAATGGCAGATACCCAACTAGTTTTATGCTGTCATTTCAATTTTACTTTTGTAATCATGAAAAGGGTAATCAATTCCCTGTCTAGCTTCCTCTCTTTTAACTTTTCATGAACTTGGACCATGCAGGCTTCTTTACCTACTTGAATTCTTAGATCAATCATTAACCACTGTTCAACATTCCCTCCTTGAAACTTACTCTGAATTTCTTGTTACTCTTCATGTTTCTGTTGCTCTAAATCTCTTAAAGGCTGAGACTTCCCAGTTTCCATTCTTTGTGATTTTTCCTCATTCTTTATATGCTTTCATTTTTATTCAACCACCTTATGGCTACAGAAACCATTTCTAAGTTATTACTAATATTATAGCCTCAATTTTTCTCTAGTATTATAGACCAACCCATATTTCTAATGAATATATATATTAAGCTGAGGATCAAACACTTGCTAGGCAAATGCTCTACCACTGAGCTAAATCCCCAACCCTCAAATATTTATATTGATGCAACATTTCAAAGGTATTTCAATGTCATTGTGTCCAATCCTGAATGTCTACTTCCCCATTCTAATCATTTTCTTATCTCACCGTCACTCTCCTGAGATCACGGTCATGTACTGGCTAATCTGCACACCATCAACCTTCCTCTCTACAGTGAACCAGGGAAAGAGCTTAAACAGGTAATGTATTTAAAACCAGAAACAAGGTAGCATAGGTCAAATACAATGTTTCCTTGGTGACATCAAGACCTAGACTTTCCACACAGATCTTCTTAGCACATTTCAGAGTCACAAGATGACTATTCTACCAGCAGGGAACATGTTACATATCCAAAGTGGGAAGACGTAGGGACAAGTGTACAGTATGCAAAGAGTACACCTAAGTCCTTTTCATCACAAGATTTATGTGTATATCTAAACAAGAACCTATATAGCTACAGTATTCACTCAAAGAAGATAGAAAATTGTTTTTTCTTGTGGTGAGAAAGGCAAAATGTCAAAGATTAGAAATGGATGTGTTTGGTTTATGTGTATATTACCTGATTCTTATAGCTCATCTTTAATTTTGTGACAGTCATCTTTCAACAACTATTAAGTAGGTGTGTTAATGAAAACTTCAGTAGCTCACCATTGCCAGTAGAATCAAATTGAAACTTACTACTGTCTTATATCATATATTATAATCTTCCTTCTTATACACCTTTCTTCAAATGTACATATGATATTCCACCTGCTTAATGAACATGTTTGTTCTTTCTGCCTCTTCAGTGTCTGTGCTGTTTCCTCTCAGTATGCCCCTTTGTCTTGTTTCACTTTATCTTCTCACGTCCTACCCAACCTTCAAGTATAATTTTACCATCACCTTTTCAGTCCTCCAAATAGGATTTGTGAATTCAATGCAACCCCTTGTCCTTGGTATTTATAAATATTTTAAAATACACAGTTTTTAAATAAGTATTTTCTCACAGACAAATATCCTTCATGGGTATGGCTGGTGTATCTTGGAAACTCACTTTTTATGATGGTACTATATAGTTACATAATTCCAAAATAATTGTAACTCTATAAAGCAACTGTACCAGGAAGGATGGAAACATATAAATAGCAGTGTTTAATGTGGTATCTTCTCTAAGTACAGCCAAAGAGCTTTAGATGTTTAGGGATGGAATGTAGTTAAGGAACAGTAGCAAAGTGGCAATGGTACTGAATGCCCAAGATAAGGAATCACTCATTTTTCACAAGTAAGGTCTTCAGAACTTAGCATCACTGTAGGAAATGCATTTTAAACCTTATACCTACCTATTTCTATTTAAATATACCCATACTTCATCATGTATAAAACAAATCCTTAAGAAAATGCCATTTGAGCATTGTGCTTATCTTAATTTCAATTATGTTAAAATGTGAAAATACCACCATTGTACATTTGATGAAATATAGTTTTAGAGTTACTAAAAACTCTAAGCCCAGTGTGAGTTGTTTTTCAATGATGCGATCAATTAGATTGTTACTAGCCATTAGTGTTTAGTTTGGATAATGAAGAATTGATTGTATCTTGAAAAATCTGTTTCAAAGTCAAGTATCTACAAGAATATTGTGTTCATTTGCTTTATTTCACAATATTTGATGTCAAAGTGATGTTTCTAAGGTGACATTCAAATATTGAGGCCTATGTTGGGATGAGTTGTTACCAGGCTTTTTTCATGTTTCCTCTGCAAGTTCCAGGAGATCTTCCATGTTAAATCTGAACAAATGCCAGCCTTCCTCACAGGAAAGGTCCACAGCCCCTTGGCGAGTATAGTACACAACGGAATCCTCATTCCAAATGACAACAAGAAACTGCATGGCACTGCATTGGGTGTTGATGGCTATCTGTTTAAAAACAAACAAGTAAATATTGTCCTTATTTGACAATATAGTCATCCACTATTTACTGAAGGTCTCCTATATATAATACTATATGTATATAATAATGCAAAATACCCTAGCTATTTTTGGACTAAAAGAATCTTTTATATTATTGCGGGTCACGTTGTGGGTCTATTTTATGAATAAAATTACTATCTACTCTCGTGTTTACTTATTCTTGATGGTAAAAAAACACATGTAGTATGTTTGTACAATATATAGGAATAAAATTTAATTAAATATAGAATCTGGGCTTTCACCTTGAAAATCCACTTTAATAAATATTTGAAGTGCATGTTGCAAAAATGTTTTGTGTATGTGGATGCACATGTGTGCATGCATGTGGTGATCAGAAGGCAACTTCAGTTGTTAGCCCTCAGGTGCTTTCCACGTTTTGTTTGAGACAGAGTCTCTAACTGGCCTGAATTTAAGTTAGTGTGGTGGCTGGTGAGCACAAGAGATCCAGCAGTCTCTACCTGTCACCTTGCCACTGCTGGAATAAACGTATGTACCACCACTCCTGGCTTTTAATGTGGGTTCTGGGGATTGGATTCAAATTATCATGTTTTCAAGGAAAGCACTTTACCAACTGAACAAGTCCTGGTGTTATATTTAATCAGTAAGATTAGTTACCAAATCTATGCTGTGTTAAATAACACTTGATGAAGAAAAGGATAATATCAGTACTAACTATAACACATACCTGACTTAGCTTCTTCAGCATAGCAGCCCCAATACCTAGACCTATTAAATAGACATTGTCAAATAAGTCTGTACATTGAAATCTTTCACTTAAGTAATCAATTATTTTAATTTTAAAGCAATAAAAGATCAAACTATGATATATATATCATGTTGAAACTGAATTCATGAACATTTTAAATCCAATAATGGTAATCCAAGAAAGATTAGTTTTATCTTAAAAATCCATGATGAATAAATGTGTCTCTGTCTTTGTATTCTTTCTTTTTCTTGAGAAGGGGTTTCACCATCTATTTTTGGATGGCCTGGAACTTGAATTCACAGAGATACACCTGCTTCTGCATCCCAAATACTGGAATTAAAGGTGTGTGTCACCATGGTGGCCTTCACTGTTTTCATAGAACAGGGTATATTTCTTAACTGTGTCTATTAAAAACAAACCTACAATATAAAATGATTTTACAGATAAAAATAGTAGTTGGGGATAACATAGCTTACTTGAGTGTGTTGATGAATACTATTGAATAATATTTTCTAACTTGTAGTTGAGTCTTCACTGTATTAGGAAATGGAAATGAGTTATGTGAATACCTTAAAAATCATATGCATAGTAAGGCTTATCTGTAGTCCTTACATTAAATATAACTTAGAAACTTTTAGATGTTTGCAAATACTATTGATTGTAGTTTTACCTTGGTAACCTTCAGTGATGTAAAAATCCTCTAGGTGAAGCAGTTTGCCAATCCATGGGTTGTATGTGTAGTAGTACATGGCAAATCCAATAGTTTTTACTCCTACGGAGAAGAGAGGGAAGAAAAAGGCCAATGCTTTAAATCATAAAAAGGTATATGTCTTCAAGTAGGATATGAAAGTGTTTGCTGCCTTAACTATTAAAGTAATAAGTGGTTGCTGGGCAAAATATCAGTACATAAATTTACAATGTAGAAAGTTTACTTTTCTTATAGCCTTTAAAAGAAAGTATATAGTTTGACACATTCTTATAATTTTTAATACCTTTATAATCAGAGTTATGTAACAGTTATTTAAAAGTACACTGGGTTTGCATATTGCACTCCTCTGCTTAATACTATTTATACAATGTGTATTTATTAACTGTTAACTCTGATTTCAGATATAAAAAATGTACTATAGATTAAACTGGAGAAGAAACATTTACCTGATTCTGTTTGTTGAGTGGGTACTTCTGCAACCATGCAGTAGAAAAGTGGATTATCTCCAAAACCATCCCTGAATAAATCTGAAATGTCAATCCACATACAACATGTCAACGTTTATAAGCGAACAAAGATGTCACGCTAGGAAACAGTAGGAACACATCTTCACTCCTGCATAGCAGCTAGGCTAGTAAAAAACATCTGGAGTAAGTATTTCAACATTCACAACTTTAAAGAGCATCTGCCTAGTATTTGCTGTTAATTTGGGCTAAATGTAGCCATGCATGTGGTGTCAGCTACCTGCCTATGTCCCTTTACATTTCTAGCAGGCTAAATGTAGCCATGCATGTGGTGTCAGCTACCTGCCTATGTCCCTTTACATTTCTAGCAGGTGTCTGTAGGAGTGACAACTTGTGTTTCTCGAATAGTTTGTTGAAGCCTGGTGGATCAATAACTATCTTGTCCTTAATGTGCTGTACTCATTGTTAGGATGAAGGCTTGGAGACTGATTGTCATTATTCCACCCTCCACCGACTGAAGTGACTTCTGGGAAATTAAATGGATCTACTCCTGCTTTGTGTTTCTCTGTGAATTCTCTCTCTCTTGCTCTCACTTGCTCTCTCTCTTGCTCTTTCTCTCTCTCCCCTTTCTATGAGAATAGATACACATGAGAGAATTTGATAAAATTTCAACATAGTCTGTTAATCTCTGCTACAAAGAACCTACAATAATAAGACACACTAAATGTTTAAATAAAATCAACAAAGTGCGTAAGAAGTTATTAGTGAGTTATTAATGGGGGAAATGAAGGACAAAAGAATGGATATAAAAATGGCAGAAGTGACTCTTTTGAGTAGTTAAATATGAAAAGATTACTCCATTAAAATATAATGATGAATGTAATGGATACTCTCTTTTTTTTTTTTTTTTTTTTACATTTTTACCTTTTGTGTGTGTAGTGGGGAGGGTGGTCAGAAGACAACTGGCAAGAGTCAGTTCTTTCCTTCTACCATGTGGGTCCTAGGACTTAAACTCAAGTTATTAGGTCTTTACTCACAGAGCCATCTTCCAGACCTCAGTATACAGTAAAAAAAAAAAAAAATTCAATTACTCTGGATTCAAAGAAACAACTAGGCTGAAAATGAAATGATGGAAAAAGATAGCATGCAAACATAAATTAAAGAAAGCTTGGGTAGCTATACTATTATAAAATTATAGATTATTGAAGGAGAGAGTGGAATTGTGTAATTATAAAAATAACAAATCACTAAGAAGATAGAGCATTTATAAACATGTATATAACAAAAATTACAACCCTGAAATGAAAGAGACAAATGCTGATATAATTGAAGGGAGAAAGACATAGCAACATACTAATAGTATGAGACGTTAATATTGCACTTTCAATAATGTATATAACAAGATAGAAAATAAATAAGGTCATAGATTACTGAACAATATTAGAGACCAACTGAACTGAACTTGTATGTTATTTATTTTCTACTGCTCTATTAAAATACCATGACCAAAGCAACTTATAAAGAAAGCATTTAATTTAGTTTAAAGTTTCAGAGGGTTAGAGTCAATGATCGCAGAACAAAGGCTTGGTGGCAAAAACAGCTGAGATCTCATATATTGATCCATAAGCAGGAGGCAGACACAACACAGTGGGAATGGCATGAGTCTTTTGAAAACTCAAACCTTGCTCCCAGTGTTACAGCTCCTCCAACAAGAATATACCTCACAATCCTTCCCAAACAGTTCCACCAACTGGGAACCAAGCATTTAAACATATGAGCCCATAGAGACCATTCACATTCAATCCAACACACACACATGTATAAAACAGTGTGCATGTTAAGTGTGCAAGCAACTTTCTCCAGGATAGCAAGCACATATGTCAGTCTACATGTCAAGGCTTGATAAAATTTAAAAGACTAAAATAATGATTTCCCAATCAGAAAGGCATTAGAAATCAATAGGTAAAAAAATCTCTATATTCAAAAATATATGAAAATTAAACAACACACTTTTAAACAACCAATGAGTGAAGAAGGAAATCAAAAGACTTGGAATGTGAATCAATGATGGAGCACTTTGCTGGCAGGTGAGAGACCCTAGGTTCTGTTCCTAGCATGACAATCAGTTAATTGATTAATGCAAATGAATATTATTGCTGCAAATCATTTAAAAATAATCAAGATGCAATTTTGTTGAAACTAGTGGTGTGGTATAGTATACCTGCAGGAACAAGCCACTGCCATGTCTCACCTTGACAACTTCATGAATCCTCTGACTGAATGTCTCTAAGTCCTTGCTTAAAGGGGTCCACCCAAAAAAGCTCCAACCAAAAAGGGCTTCTGCTGAAAGAGCTTCAGCTGGAAAGGTCTCCTCAGCTAAAAAGGCTCTCTAGCCAAAAGGCCTCTAGCTGAAAGGCTTTAGTTTCCGTCTCCTCATGCCTTATATACCTTTCTCTGCCCAGCTATTTCACTTCTTTCCTAGTGCTGGGATTAAAGTTGTGTGACTCCCAAATTCTGGGATTCAAGGTGTGCGCCACTACTGCCTGGCCTCTATGTTTAATCTAGTGGTTTGTTCTGTTCTCTGATCTTCAGGCAGATTTTATTAGGGTAGAACAAAATATCACCATGCACCATGACCAAGGCAACACTTAGAAAACATTTATTTGAGGCTTCTTCACAATTTCAGAAGTTTAATCCATTATCAACATGGTAGGGAACATGGGGCTAGCTCAGTAGCTGAGCACTACATCCTGATCCTCGGGGAGAGAGAGAGAGAGAGAGAGAGAGAGAGAGAGAGAGAGAGAGAGAGAGAGAGAGAGAGGTGGGAAGGGAGATTGAGAAGGGAGGGAGAGGAAGAGAGTAGGAGGGAGGAAGGAGGAGAGAGAGACTGGACTTGGCATGGGCTTTTGAATCCTCAAAGGCCACTCCCTGTGACACATTTCCTCCAGTCCTTCTAATACTTTAAAATATTGCCACTCCCTGGTGACTAAGCATTTAAGTATATGAGTACATGGGTCAGTCTTATCGAAACTACCAAAGTCCCACTTAAAACATTCAGCTACTTTTCTGGTTCAAAGTCCCAGAATCTTCCATATTCTAAACAACAATGAGATCAGGCCTGTTCCAGCAGTACCCTAGTCCCTGGTACCAACTTCTGTCTTAGTCACTGTTCTGCGGTGAAGAGACACCATGACCAAGGCAACTCTTCTAAAAAGAAAGCATTTACTTGGGGGCTTAGAAGATTAGTCCATGATCATCATGGTGGGAAGCAGACAGGCATGGCCCTGGGCACTGGAGCAGCAGCTTTATATTCTGACCCACAGGCAGTAGGCAGAGGAAAGAAAGTCACTGGGCCCAGCATGGAATGTTGAAACCTCAAAGCCCATCCCCAGTGACACACCTCCTCCAACGAGCCTGCATCTCCCAATCTTAAACAGTCCACAAACTCGGGGCCATTCTCACTCAAAGTATCACAGCCACTATCTGTTTTCTTAAATTGATATAGATTCCCAAGAACTCCAAATCTCCAAAACAGTGTTAAAACAAAAGAATAACGTTGGAGGACATACACTGCTGAATTTTGAGATTCACTATAATGTTATAATAATTAAACAGTATGATACTGGAAAGAGGCCTGACATATAGACCAACCAAACAGAAACAGGACTTTAAAATAAATACTCACAAAATTAATATGGTTAACCAATTTATTATCAGGGTACCTAAACCATTCATTGAGGAAAAGACTGACTTTCCAATAAATCATCCTGTAAAAACTATGTTTCCATATATAAAATAACAAAGTTGGACTCTTATTTTTTATCATATTCAGAATATAGCTTGAAATAGATTGGAGATCCCAGTGTGGCTGTAACATTAGAAAACTCTAACAAGAAAATGCAGGAAATTCGTAAGATATTGTAAGTGGCAATGGTTTCTTAGGTCTACCTTACAATCAAAACACAGTCAAAGAAAAGGTCAGAGACAAAGTGGAAAAGCTAAACTTCAACAAAATAGCACACTATAAAAAGAGGTAAAAAAATCTCCACAGAGTAGAAGAATATTTTATGGAAGGTTCTTAGTAGATTATGTTCCTTTTTTATTTTATAATTTAATTTAATTTTAGATATCAGCCACGGATTTCCCTGTCCTCCCTCCCACCTCAGCACTCCCCCAGCCCACCCCCAGTTCCCATCTCCTCCAGGGCAAGGACTCTCCTGGGGATTCAGCTCAGCCTGGTGGATTCAGTCTAGGTAGGTCCAGTCCACTCCTCCCAGGCTGAGCAAAGTGTCCCTGCATAAGTCCCAGGTTACAAACAGCCAGCTCATGTACTAAGGACAGGTCCAGGTCCCACTGCCTGGATGCCTCCCAAACAGTTCAAGCTAATCAACTGTCTCACTTATCCAGAGGGTCTGATCCAGTTGGGAGCACCACAACTTTTGGTTCATAGTTCATGTGTTTCCATTAGTTTGGCTATTTGTCCCTGTGCTTTTTCCAATCTTGGTCTCAACAATTCTCAATCATACAATCCCTCTTCTTTCTCACCAATTGGACTCCCAGAGCTCCATCTGGGGCCTGGCCGTGGATCTCTGCATCTGCTTCCATCAGTCATTGGATGAGAGTTCTAGCACAACAGTTAGGGTGTTTGGCCATCCGGATCAACAGAGTAGGTCAGTTCAGGCTTTCTCTTGACCATTGCCAGTAGTCTATTGTGGAGGTATCTGTGGATTTCTGGGGTCCTCTCTAGCATTTTGCTTCTTCCTATTCCCATGGGGTCTTCATTTATCATGGTCTGTTATTCCTTGTTCTCCCTCTCTGTTCTTGATCCAGCTGGGATCTCCAGCTCCCCTAAGCTCTCTTTCCCTCAACCTTTGCCCTTCATTACCCGCTCATGTCCAGTTTGCTCATATAGATCTCATCCATTTCTCTGTCGTTGGGTGATCCCTGTTTCATATTCAACTTTAAATGACTATCCTTCACTTGATTCTTCTAATGTTAAATAAATGACCCTCTTTATTTGGTCTTTGCCAATCATGATATTTCACCATCTTTTAGGCTTCTTATTACTATGTAAAACAGTTCTAATTCATAATAATTTTCTACATTATCCATTAATATTTCGGTTATCAAATGTAATAAGAGTAACTTTTTTCAAAGCTCCTACCAACATATTGCATGTTAAGTAGCACTTTTGACCAGTCATTCCTCCTGTTCTCTGTTTTGAAATGCATTTTCAGTCTACTGCATCTGTATCCATTTCATGCTTTGAGGGAAAATGAAAAATAGTGGAACATTGAAAAGGCTATGGAATTTGTGTCTTGTATATTTTAATGTTATTAATAAGCTCATGCTTTGTAACAAGGACAGAAACTTCTGCAAGCCTAAGTATCTATTCTGTGTGCATGCACTCACAGTTTTTACCTGCTCTAAAATTACCACAAAACATCTTACCCAGTTCTGTTAATGCCACGTTTTCTTGCATGCCTTCATAGGAAGCCATTTCCTGTCAAAGTAGAAAAAAACCTTTCAGCTGATGATTTAGTAAATATTATATTCATTGAAATATTTATTTAACATTTATATACACAGGTATCCTGTGATGTGTTAAAAAGAAGTCAAAATTGATCACAGTTATCTAGAAATTAAAATCTGAAACAGCAATGCAACACAGATTAGATAGATAACTAGTTGGTAGCTAGATGACAGGCAGATAGATTTATAGAGAGACAATAGATATATGATAGATTTCATATCTCAGTTATGTGAAGGTTAACTTTCTGGGACTAGCTTTGAATTCAGCAGGAACCTGGAAAGTAAAGAAAAACTTGTTTCTGAGTAGTCACAGTCACAATGTTTATTTATTATGTCTTCACAGAAAAATTTGTGACATGTATTTGCCTGGGGTGGCTTTTGCTAGTCTAACTTTAGAATTTTAAAATTGTGGCCTTTATTATTAATTTTTTTGCCCATCCCAATTCTTTCTTTTGTGATGTTTATTACATGCTTGGAAAGTTATAAAATATTTACTCTTGTTCTCCTTTGTCCATTTCTTTTCTTTATTTTTAGTTGAGGCTATTAACTGTACAAAATGCTGGCTTTTATCCTCTTCTGTTCTTACTAATTGCTTTGTATAGTTTTGCATGTGTAAACACTGAGGTAGAATGTCACCATCATACCTACTCATACCTACTCTGTCATCCCAGTGCCATTAATTGAATAACCCCTCTTTTATTCAGTGTTTTGAAATATCCCTTAATATCAAATACCACATTCTCACATATACTTAAGAAAACTTTTGGACTCTTCATTAAGTTTCATTGTGCTAGTTATGATAATTTTATGAAAATCCTTTTTCATTTATTTTTCAGATTATAATGTAACCACATCATTTCTCCCTCTGTACTCTCCCATATACTCCTTGTTTACTTAGCAGTGTCTGAAGGTTACATCCATAAATTATCACCAAAATAACTGCCTCAACATGAGCTGAACAAGGACAACAATAAAAATCTTAATTTTTATGTATTAATTTTCTATTTATAATGTCAAATGCAGTCATGTCAGTCACATGAAAATACATATGTACTTATACATTAAACACTTTGAAAACTTTTCTAATATTATTTTGTTATATTTTCTTGTATTCAAACTTTTTATTTACATTATTTTTTATTTACATTATTTTATTTTTCCAGGTAATCTAGAGTTAAATTTTATTTAACATTATTTATTTGCATTAACAAAAACTGTGAAAATATTACATTTCCCATATTACAGTACAAGAATTCAACAGAATATTTCTTACTCCACAATAAGATCTTACTGATCTATATAAATGAAATAAGTTTAATTTATATGTGCTGGCTCATTTTCTGTCAATTTGGCACAGATTAGAGTCATTTGAGAGGACAGAACCTCAACTGAGGCAATGCTTCTTTAAAATCAGGCTATAGGCATTTTAAGCCTGTACATATTTAAGCCATTACATATAAGCCTGTAGAGCATTTTCTCATTGAGTGATCAGTGGGAGAGGAAACAAACCATTGTGGTGGTGACATCCTGGGCTGGTGGTCCTAGGTTCTATAAGAAAATAGGCTGAGGAAGCCATGAAGAGCAAGCCAGTAAGCAGCACTCTTCCATGGCTTTTGCATCAGCTCCTGCCTTCAGGTTCCTGCCCTATTTGAGTTCCTGTCCTGACTTCCTTCAGTGATGAACAGCAATGCTGAAGTGTAAGCCAAATAAACCCTTTCCTCCACAAGTTGCCTTTGGTCATAGTGTTTCATCATAGCACCAAGACAAAATGACTGTTTTTCAAAATATCCAGACATAAGTATATAGCTTCATTAGTAACATCCTACTCAGTCTCCATATCAATTAGCACTAATTTATAAAGATGTGTTCTTCATATGGTCTTGGTCAGTTAGAATACAGCAGGAAAAGTAACAGTTCAGGAATAACCATATTTTTCAACTTTGTGATAACTATACTATATGTATAAATTCACATTAATAATTTTCACTATTATTTTGGATATTTTGGCAATTTAGATCAAATGACTGCTATTTTGATTTCTGCAAAGGAGACCAATTTTTAAAACCTCATTTAGTGTAAATCATTTCAAATTAGTTTATCAGATAAAAATAAAAGTTTCCAATTGGTTGCTTATCTTGTGTTGTAGTTGGTTTCAAGCAAACACATATACAGAAAATGGAAATTTAAGCTCTACTATAAGGTCTGTTTTGAAAATTATACTTTAACACCAAGCATAGGGATAGACACCTTTAATCTCAGCACTTGGGAGGCAGAGACAGGTGGATCTCTATGAGTTCAAGACCAGCCTTGTCTACATAGTAAGTTCCAGGACAGTGAGGGCTACAGAGAGAGACTCTGTCTCAAAACAAAACACAACATAGCAAAACAAAAAAGAATAATACACAAAAAACCACCAAATGGTTAGATTTTAAAACCAGTCTTAAATATTTCTGAACATGACAAAATTTTGTTTAACTTTTCAGTGTTTAACAGAAAATTAAAACCATAGAATTATTACCAGGATTAAAGATTCTGATAGCTATACAATCTAAATTTGGACTGAGGTATAGGTATTTGAAATATGTAAGCTTAAGTAATGTGTGCTTTCTTTTGAAATGTCTTCGATTTGAAATACTATAGGTACATGATTCAGAATGTTAAATTATAGTATATATTGTCAGATTTTTTCATGGTAAAGAGGCATTATTTGTTTTTCTATAGAAAATCAAGAAAAAAACCCTAAGTTTATTTCTTTTGTGTGTGTGTGAAAACAAACTTTTACAACAGAGCTTGTCTATAGCTCCTTCAGAGAGATTTTCTCCCACTGATTTTATTCTCATTTTGCTTGTTCCTTTCCCCCCAGATGCAGAGCTTCAGGTATGTGTCTGCGGCTCTGTTCCTCTGCAAGCTGCCTTTGGAGGTAGGGACTTTTTTTCAAAAAAAGAAAAAAGAAAGAAATGGCTAAGTTTATTTCTTAAGAGGAGAAAAAAAAGGTAAGTAGTGGTCTCAAAGAAAATAAAATCCTGGAACCACAATAAAAGGGCCATTAATTGAAGAAAGCAGTGTTACTCTTTTTGACACTTCAAAAACATTATTCCTAGTATTAGGAATAATGTAATACTATCTAATTGTTATATATTATAATGGTCATGTATATATGAACACATATATAAAAACACACTATATTGTGACTAAGGAATTGTAGAATAAACTCATAGCCTAACTCACAACAATAACAAGTTGCTTACATCTTAACTGTTTGTTTAGACCTGAACAGAACAAATGTTCAGTGAATATACTAGTCATTTTCAAATTATGTAATAAAAACTCTGGTCATAGTATTTGATTTTACTAAATTACTTTTGAGAAACTAGCTGCTTTGCTTCACCTACTTTATTTAATACTGGTATATTATGGGTTTATAATATAAATATATGTGTACAAGCTTTAAAATATCATAAACTTCCCATGAGGAAAATGTCATTTAGTCTGGTATGTATCTGCAAAACATTTTAACACCAAAAACATCAGAAGTTTTAAGATCAAGCATAGAAAATGTTATACTCTGCTATAATGATGCTAGTGTGCAGCTACACAAGGCCTCATAATGATGTCTATTAGCTAAGGAATTTTGATGGGAAACTAATAAATTCTTTAGCAAATAGTGTTTTTCTAAATTTGAAAATGATCAAGTATTGCAAAAAATAGAAATATATTAAAGAACATAAATCCCAAAGAGAACTCCTAAATACACATCTGTATCATATGAATGACTGCCATCAGTACAGAACTCCTAAATACACATCTGTATCATATGAATGACTGCCATAAGTACAGGAAAATTCAATCATGGTAACTATAGTTATTATATTATCACCTTTACTGTACTGGTATGGTTTCTAGGAGAGGCATTAAAATAAATGTGTGTGTAAGAAAACTTTCACTCAGTTGGTTAGACTCATGGGATGTATCTGTGAACAGACCTCTGGATATGCTTTACCAATGGAGCTATATTCCCTAGTCCACATTCCACATAATATATATATATATGTATATATACATATATATATATATATATATTACAACAATCTCTTGGTGTAGTAATTGCTATAATCTTGTTTTATATGGAAAATGAAGATTAGAAAGGGTTAGTGAATTCCAAAACACTGTGTATATGAATCATAATTAATAGAGCTAGATTCAAAGCTAGACTATGCATTCATTTTGTTCTTTCAGCCCTGAAATAATTTCTAAGGAATAAGGAAATATACTCTTACTTTTATCAGTTGCAGGATATCTGGGCAGTCCTGAGGCTCAGCAGGTCTTATGTAGAAAGGAACAGTACTTGTTTTTCTCGTGGGTAATTGAATCATTCCTTGTTGATTTGTACCAAAATCACTCATGCTTGATTCACTTGGCTCTAATTGACTTTTATCTGGTTGACTTATGCCTATTTGACTTAAGTCTGATTGGCTGGTGGTGTCTGATGAGCTGGCTTTCATCTCTGGTTGGCTTGGACTTGTCATTGATGTATCTGATTGTGCCATTTCTCCTTGGCTCCTTGGTTGGGTAGTGCCTATTTGGTTTGTATCTAATTGACTAGTTCCTGGTTGGGTGGTATCTGGCTGGCTTGTAGCTAATTGGTTTGTGCCTGATTGAATGGTTTCTGGTTGACTTGTCTCTGATTGTTTCAGGCCTTGTTGGCATGTACCCTGTTGGTTGGTACTTGTCTTGGATTGCTTTGGCATTGGTTCCCAAATATCTGATAGTCTCATGTCTGGGTTGCTGGGATCTAATTGCCATTTTTCTGATTGTCCTGTGCCTGGGAAACTGGTGCTTGGCTTCCATGTGTATAATTGTCTTACACCAGGGATTATGGGACTTTGTTGCCATGTATCCAATTGTTTCATGCCTGGGTGGCTTGGACATGTTTGCCATGCATCTGATTGTCTTGTGCCTAATTGTCTGGGGCTCAGTTGCCATAAATCTGACTGTCTCATTCCTGAGTAGCGGCTTGGGACCCGTGGGTATGGGTCTGAATATCTCATGCCCAATTGGCTTGGGCCTGGTTGCCATGAATCCAATTGTCTCATACCTGGGGGGCTGGGGCCTATTTGCCATTTTTCTGATTCTATCCTGCCTGGGTAGTTGGGACCCCATTGCCACGAATGCAACTGTTTAATACCTGGTTGGCTGGTGCCTGATTGCTGTGTGTTCAACTCTATCCTGCCTGGTTGACTGGTGCCTGGTTGCCATCTGTCTGGCTCTTTCATGCCTGATTGGCTGGGGCCTGATTGACATGTGTCAGATTTTGTCATGCTTGGTAGGCTGGGGCTTGATTGCTCTATGTCTAAATCTTTCATGCCTGATAGGCTGGGGCCAAGTTGCTTTGTGTCTAATTGCATCATAGCTGGTGGTCTAGGGCCTAGTTGACATGTGTTGGACAGTCTTATGCCTAGTTGGCTGAAGCTCAGTTGCCAGGTGCCTGACAATTTCTTGCCTAGAGGGCTGGGGCCTGGTTGCCATGTGCCTGACTGTTTCATGCCTAGTGGGCTGGGGTCTGGTTGCCATGTGCCTGACTGTTTCATGCCTAGTGGGCTGGGGCCTGGTTGCCATGTGCCTGACTGTTTCATGCCTAGTGGGCTGGGGTCTGGTTGCCATGTGCCTGACTGTTTCATGCCTAGTGGGCTGGGGCCTGGTTGCCATGTGCCTGACTGTTTCATGCCTAGTGGGCTGGGGTCTGGTTGCCATGTGCCTGACTGTTTCATGCCTAGTGGGCTGGGGCCTGGTTGCCATGTGCCTGACTGTTTCATGCCTAGTGGGCTGGGGTCTGGTTGCCATGTGCCTGACTGTTTCATGCCTAGTGGGCTGGGGCCTGGTTGCCATGTGCCTGACTGTTTCATGCCTAGTGGGCTGGGGTCTGGTTGCCATGTGCCTGACTGTTTCATGCCTAGTGGGCTGGGGCCTGGTTGCCATGTGCCTGACTGTTTCATGCCTAGTGGGCTGGGGTCTGGTTGCCATGTGCCTGACTGTTTCATGCCTAGTGGGCTGGGGCCTGGTTGCCATGTGCCTGACTGTTTCATGCCTAGTGGGCTGGGGTCTGGTTGCCATGTGCCTGACTGTTTCATGCCTAGTGGGCTGGGGCCTGGATGCCATGTGCCCAATTGCCTCATGCCTTGTGGGCAGAGGCCTGGTTGCCATGTGCTCAACTGTTTCATGCCTTGTTGGTTAAGGTCCAATTGCTGTATGTCATTTTGTCTCATACATGGTTGTCTGGGGCCTGGTTGTCCTGAGCTTGGTACTGTCAGTCTCATACCTGGTTGAAGAGGGTCTGGTTGCAATGTGTCAAATTGTTTCCTACCTGGTTCAGTGGGATCTTGTTGTCTGAAGCTTAATTGTCTGATGGCTGAAAAATCTACGTGTGCTTGCCATGAATTTGAAAATTTTTTGTTTAAGTGCCTTGGGCTCCATTGACATGCATCTGTTTGTCTGAAGCTTGCAGAGCTTGGCCCCCATTGCTGTGATTCTTTTTGTTTCATTCCTGGATAGCTTGGATCTGATTTCCATGTATCTGGTTGTCTCTGTCCCGCATAGCTTGGACCTGGTTGCACTGTGTCTGATTGTCTCATTCCCTGATTCCTTTGATCTATTTGCCACATGTCTGGTGGTCTCCTACCTGGATACCCTGGACCCCATTGCCATGAGTTCATTTGCTTCATGTTGGGAGGAGGTGGGCCTGGCTGCCATATGCTTGTTTGGCTCATGCCTGCTTGATTCATGTCTGGTTGTCTTTTGCCTAGGTGTTTCATATCCAGTTGGCTTGGGTCTGGCTGCCTCATACCTTGTTGGCTCATGTCTGGTTTGCTCTTGACTGGCTGATCCATGCTTGGCCCTGGTTGTTTCATATTAGGTTGGCTTGGGCCTGGTTGGTTCATATCTGTTTGGCTTGCACCTGATCTTGTCACACCTGGTTTGTTCATGCCTTGTTGACTCGTGCTTGGCTGGTTGATGTTTGGTTGGCTGGGCCCTGGTTGTTTCATATTGTATGGGCTTCTGCCTGCTTGGCTCATAACTGTTTGATTCATGTCTGTTTTGCCTGGGCCTGATTGTCTTATGTCTGGGTGGTTCATATCTGGTTCACTTGCACCTGGTTGTGTTACATTTGGTTGGTTCAAACCTGGTTGGTTTATGCCTGGTTGGTCCATGACTGGTTTGGCAGTTGATGGGTTGGTGAACAACTGACTGGCTTGTAAGAGTCTTGATAGACAGGATCTTTGGACTACAATGCTGTGGTGAAAAGTTGTCAGCTGTTTCCAGTTTGTCTAAACTCACACTTGGAGATAGTTCTCTGTCATGATGGGAATAGGAAACAGAGGTGACTACCTGAGGAGGGTGATTGAAGCCTCTGATTTGCTGGAGTTGGCTTCACTAGAGACCACAACTCCAAGCTTGATTGGATTTCAGCCTGCCATCTGGTCTTTTCCTGCCAACAGGCCTGAAGAGGAAGAACAAAATGGTCCTGGGAGAGTGTTACCACATTACCCCTCCCCCAATCCAAACTGGAATGCATCATAATGACGAAGTCACAATGCCAATGTCTCTGTGCCTATGTGTTGTTCTTGCAAGTGGTGAGGTAAGGGCAAGGCAGAGCGGCTGTTTGAATGGCTCTCCAGTCTCATCCCAGCACTGTAGCAGCATGCTTGCAAGTGTCTCTCCTCCCACCCTATCTCCATTCTCCGTGGAATTTGCTGAACCTTGGTGTGGGTATAGCTTTACATCTTCCTGTGGACCCTGTCAACCCACTTCGAGCTCATTCCCATTCCTTTGTGTTAGCCAAGGATATTGAGAAACACTCTCTACCTGTGATTTCCACTGACAAATGCAGACCTGGACTCAGGTGGGAGATTTTCACTCTGCTTCATTTCCATCATTACAATCTGTCCAGCCTCACCCCCATCCTTGTATCAATCTGCTTACAAGTACAGTACCTCCTACCTCATCTCCATTCACTGGAGATTACAACTATGAGTATGGACCTAGGATTCCCCTGGCCTTTTATCTTTGTATTTCAAGTTTATTCTTTGTTTTACTGCAACCTACTTGAAGAAGCCACTCCTATCACACCTTGAACTCCCTAGGAACTCTGATTCTTGGTAGGAACAGAATCTCCTTAGTTTTTTCCTTCAGTCCCTTTCAGCCTTTTCTCTGAGCCCATCTCTATTACACTTCACCATCCACAAACCTGCAGAGGTGTTCTTTATCAGACCACACACAGCCACCACACTTTCCTAAGATCCAGAGAGGGCAAAAGAAACCAAGTAATGGTATACCCACCCAACAAAGACAATACCAGATATCAACACCTAGAATCACCTCAATCATCCTAACTCCAGATTCCTAGACAACAGCACAAATCAAAAATATTAACCCCAAGATAATATGCATCCACTAGAATCCAGTATTCCTATTATAGTAGACCCTGAGAAATGCAATATAACTGAAACACAAGGCAAGGATTTCAAAGTATCAATTATGAATATGTTCAAGGACCTTTAAGAGGATATGAATAAATGCCTTATTAAACTCTGTGAAAACACAATCAGTGGAATTAAATAAAGAAACAGTTCAAAATACAATAATAGAAATAGAATCACTAAAGAAAACCCAAACTGAAGTAAAACTGAAAATTAAAAATTTAGGAAGTCAAACAAAAACCTCAGAGATAAGCTTCACCAACAGAGAGCAAAACATGAAAGAGAAAATCTCAGGCATTGAAGAAAGTAGAAGAAATGCAACCTCACTCAAAGAAAATGTTGAGTATAAAAATACACAGGCACAAAAAATCCAGGAAATCTGGGACACTATGAAAAGACCAAATATACAAATTATAGCAATAGAGGAAGGAGAAGAAACCAAGGTCAAAGGCACAGAAAATATTTTCAACAAAATCATAGAAGAAAATTTTCCTAATCTAAAGAAAGATGTACCTAACAAGGTATAAGAAACATACAAAATAGCAAATAGATTGGACTTGACTTACAACACATAATAATCAAACCTCTAACTGTACAAAACAAAGAAAGATTATGATCTTCCAGGGAAAAAGACCAAGTAACAGATAAAGGCAGACAGCTTAGAATAACACCCAATTTCTCAATGGATACTTTAAAACCCATGGATAGATGTTCACAAAAATCTAAGAGACCACAGATGCCAGCCTATATATTATGCCTAGCAAAACTATCAATCACAAGAGATGAGAAAGAAAAAAATTTCCTCAATACAGCCAAATTTCAATAGTATGTATCTGTAAATCCACAAGGCACTAGAAGGAAAACCTCAATCTGAAGAGGTTAACCACATCCAAGATAACACAAATAATAAATGATCCCAGACCAATAAATCAAAAGAAAAGGGGAAAAAAACCACACCATAACAACAAAACAGGAAAAAGTAGCACTACTCAATGATAACTCTCAATATTAGTGGTCTCCATTCTCCAATAAAAACACACAGAATAACATACTGGATTAGAAAACAGGATCAATCTTTCTGTTACATCCAAGAAACACACCTTACCATCAAGGATAAGTATTCAGGTAAAAGGATGGAGAAATGTATTCTAAGCAAACGACCCAAGAATAAAGTAGGTGAAGTTATGTTAATATCCAACAAAATAAACATAAACGCAAAACTACTGAACTTAGTGCATGAGCTGGCTGTTTGGAACCTGGGGCCTATGCAGGGACACTTTGCTCAGCCTGGGTGAAGGGAGGAGGGGACTGGACCTGCCTGACTGAATGTACCAGGCTGAGCTGAATCCCCAGGAGAGTCCTTGCCCTGGAGGAGATGGGAATGGGGGGTGGGTTGGGGGGGGGGAGGGAGGAGGGAGGACAGGGGAATTTGTGGCTGATATGTAAAATTAAATTAAATTATAAAATAAATGAAGGATCTCATATTAGTTACCTAGTGGCATGTATGAGAGCTCTAGAACAGGACGGAATCACACCCAAAAGAGAAGACAGAAAGAAATAATCAAACACAGAGCTGAAATCAATAAAATAGAAACAAACATCCACCACCAACAACAACAACAAGAAAAAAACCAATACAAAGAATAAAAATGGATGGTTCTTTGAGAAGATCAATAAGACTGATAAAGACTTAAATTAACTAAAAGGTGAAAAGAGAAGTTCCAAATTAATAAAATTAGAGTTGAAAGGAGGACTTCACAACAAACACAAAGGAATTCCAGAGAATCATAAGGGCATACTTTAAAAATCAGAGATACACCACCTTTGACAATAGCCACAAATAACATAAAATGTCTTGGGGTAACTCTAACCAAATAAATGAAAGGGTACCAGGGGCAAGAGTCAGGTTGGGATAGCAACAACAGTTCTAGGAGAGAGGAGACAGGCCAGCAGAACCAAACAGAGGAGAAAATTGAATTTCTTGGGAGCTGCTCACCATTCCTAGCCTTATCCTTGTCCATAATCTGCTTAGTCTGTCCCAGCATCCGAATCACGAGAGTGCTGCATACATTCATCCCAGGTCTTAATGTTCTGGAGCAGCCATGCTCCAGCAGCATGTACTTCAAGGTCATAGGCTGATGTAGCAGTCACCTGCTGCCTCTCTAGGGGTTGTGCTTCAAGGTCATAGCTAGAACAGCTACACACTACACTGTATGACAAGAACTTTAAGTCTTTGAAGAAAGACATTGAAGATATCAAAAATGGAAAGATTTCCTATGTTCTTGGTAGGCTCAACATAGTAATAATGGCAAACTTACCAAAAGCAATCTACAGATTCAATGCAATAGCCATCAAAATCCCAATACAATTTTTCATAGACCTCAAGAGAATAAAACCCAACTTCATATGGAAAAACAAACAAAAAACCCAGGATAGCCAAAACAATCCTGTACAATAAAGAAACTTCTGGAGACATCACCATCCCTGACTTCAAGCTCTACTATAGAGCTATAGTAATAAAAACAGCTTGTTATTGCCATAAAAACAGACATGTGGATCAATGGAATCGAATTGAAGACCCTGACTTTAATCTAGACACCTATGAACAACTGAATTTTGACAAAGAAGCCAAAATTGTGCAAGGGAAAAAAGAATGATGCTGGCATAACTGGATGTCAACACATAGAAGATTGCAAATAGATCCATATCTATTGCCATGCACAAAACTCAAATCCAAATGGATCAAGACCTCCACATAAATCCCATTACACTGAACCTGGAAAAAAAGCAAGTGGGAAGTAACTTTAAATACATTGGCACAGGAGACCACTTCCTAAATATAATACCAGTAGCACCTATACTGAGAGGAATAATTAATAAATGGGACCTCCTGAAACTGAAAAGTTTCTGTAAGGCAAAGGACATAGTCAATAAGACAAAATGGCAGCCTACATTATGGGAAAAGATCTTTACCAGCCCCACATCTGACAGAGGGCTTATCGCCAAGATATATAAAGAACTTAAGAAACTATACATCAAACTACCAAAAAATTCCAATTAAAAAAATGGAACACATATCTAATCAGAGAATTTTGAACAGAAGAATTTCAAATGTCCAAAGGAAATTTAAGGAATTACTCAACACCTTTAGCCACGGGGGAAATGCAAATCAAATGGATTCTGAGATACCATCTTACACTGTCAGAATGGCTAAGATCAAAACACTGATGACAGACTATGTTGGAGAGGATGTGGAGGAAAAGGAACACTCCTCCACTGCTGGTGGGAATGCACTCTTGTATAGCCACTCTGGAAATAAGTATGGAGGCTTTTCAGAAAATTGGGAATCAATCCACATTAAGACCCAGCAATACCACTCTTGGGCATATACATAAGATGCTCAAGCCTACTATAAGGACACTTGCTCAACTATGTTCATAGCAGCATTATTTATAATAGCCAGAACCTGGAAACAACCTAGAAGTCCCTCAACTAATGGATAAAGAAAATGTGGTACATTTACACATTGGAGTATTACTTAGTGGCAAAACAATGACATCATTAAATTTGTAGGCAAATGGATGGAACTAGAAAACAATCATCCTAAGTGAGGTAACCCAGACTCAGAAAGACAAACATGGTATACACTCACTAATATGTGGATACTAGATGCAAAGCATAACCCCAGAGAAGCTAGGTAACAAGGAGGACCCTAAGAGAGACAGGCATGGATCACCCCATGAAGGTGAAATGGTTAACATCTGCTGGGTAAACTGGGAAAGGGGTAGAGAGAAGGGTTTGGGGGATAGGAACATGAGGGATCAAGATGGCCCAGTTGGGGGAGGGATGCAGAGGGAGAGCAATGAAAGAGATGTCTTGACAGGGAACCATTATGAGCTTAGTGAGAAAGTTGGTGTTAGGGAAATCCCCAGGAACCCACAAAGATGACCCCAGCTAAGACTCCTAGCAATGATGAAGAGGATGCTTGAACTAGTCTTCCAGTGTAGTCAGATTGGTGACTACTTTAATTGTCATCATATTCAGACATGCAGATTCAGAGGCTCAGAGCCAAGTACTTGGCCAAGCTCCTGGAGTTCAGCTGAAGAGAGGGTGGAGGGATTATAGAAGCAACAGGGGTCAAGATTATGATGGGGAAAACCACAGAGACAGCTGATCCAAGCTAGTGGGAGCTCATGGACTCTGGACTGACAGCTGGGGAGCCTGCATGAAACCAAACTAGGCCCTCTGAATGTGGGTGACAGTTGTGTTGCTTAATCTTTTTGTGGGGCCCCTGGCAGTGGGTTCAGGACTTATCCTGGGCACATAAATTAGCTTTTTGGAGCTCATTCCCTATGGCAGGATGCCTTGCCCAGCCTTGATGCAGGGGTGAGGGGCTTGGTTCCACCCCAACTTGGTATGCTAGCCTGTGTTGACTCCCCAAGGGAAGACTTACCCCCTATGAGGATAGGATGGGAGGTGTGGTTGGGAGGGAGGTGGGGGGAGCAGAAGAAGAGGAAGGAGAGGGAACTGTGGTTGTATGTAAAATAAAAATAATTAAATAAAAATAAACCATGAAATTTGCTGATAAACGGCTGTTTTGAGAAAAAAAAATCATCCTGAGCAAGGTAACCCAGGCCCAGAAAGACAAGTATGGTATGGATTCTCTTATATATGGATGTCAGCTTTTAAGCCTTCAATAGGCATACTAAAATTCATATAATCACAGAGGTTACATAGAGTGTATAGGACTAGGAGGGAGTGGGTCCTCCAAAGATTGTGTGTAGAATATATAATTATGGAAAGACAGTGGGCATACTGAACTGGAGAATTAACCAGGGAGGGGGATGGAAAGGAAGCAAGGGAGGGAATATGATAGGGAGGGGCAGCTAACACTAAGGACCATTTTAAAAGTCATATGAAAACCTACTATTTTAGAAGTTTCTTAAAGTGTGTGTGTGTGTGTGTGTGTGTGTGTGTGTGTGTGTGTGTGTGTATAAAATAAATCTAAATGGAGCACCAAATAGTGGGGGAGATAATGCCCCAACCACACATTTTTCCACCATTAATGTCAGGGCTGCATTATTGCATTATATCTAATTGAGTTTTTGGCCAACTGGGCTCCATAGAAACCCTCCAAATTACTCAGGCTATTGTCACAGCTATTTGGTTTCTCTCTGCGAACTGGTGGTAAGACTCTATTGCTGAAGACAACGTTTACATATCTCATTGAACACAGAAGTTGAGCTGGTGCCTAACTAGAGCCTTTACCTCTACTGACTAGTGTCCATGGTACTAGAAGGTCTGTCAACTGTAGACTGACATAGGAGAAATGTATCCACCAACTCTTCTACAAACACTATGATCTACAAAGTCAACCTGCCTGCATGATATGCTGGCATCATAGGGGCACAAACGTTTTGGGAGTAACAAACCTCTATCTGATTGGATTTGATGTCCACTCCATGAGATAGAACCTATGCATGATACTACTCAGCTAGCCAAGAAGCTGCAACTAAATTCTACTATTCTGCTAAAGGAATGTAGCAACAAAATGACTTCTAATGATATTCGGTTGTACCCATAGATCATTGCCTTGCTCAGTCATCACCAGAGAAGTTTCTTTTTGCAGTAGATGGGAATTAATGTGGAGATCTACATCTAGATTACATGCAAAGAGTGAGAGACCTCATAACAGTACTAAATGGGATGTCTTCACCAAGCCCTTCCCCTCAGTGCTTAGGGAACTATGCCAAAGAGGAGGCAGAATGATTCTAAGGGTCAGAGAAGATAGATGACACCAAGGAAACAGCATCTTCCTGACATAACAGGACAGATGCAATATGAACTCACAGAGACTGAGGCAGCATGTATAGGGCCTCCACAGTTAAGTTGGATGGAGTCTCAGTGCAGAGAGGGGGAAGTAGACACGAGCTCCCATCCCTAACCAAGAAGCTATCTCTATAGACAACCACTTGCAAAGGAAAAATTAGTTTTCTCCAATGAAGTCTCACTGGTTATATAAACCACATTTAAGGATGGGCTTCATGCTCAGCAGTAGATGGTTAAAAACTCAGTGGCTTGTTTGTAGATTTGTGTTATCTCATATTGCTTTGTTGGGAATTTTTTTCATCATATTGGCCTTTTGCTTGTATATTATGGTTTCTGATTCTGCATTTTGTTTATGGTGTTTGTTGATATTTATTTAAAGAAATATGGTTTGTTTTCTTTTTTATTTGCCTTTTTTTCCTAAGGAGAGAAAGAAAGAAGGTGTGAAGTGAATGGGTGGAAAGGTGTTAAGGATCAGGGAGGACCTCATGATCAGAATAGACTATAAGGATTTCTATTAAGAAAAAAGTTTGAATGATTAAAGAAAAAAGAAGAGGAAGTGGTTGGGAAGGTTCTCAAAGCTTATGTTCAGCTATACCCCTGAGTGTTCCTGCTGATTTTACTAATTTGTTCAAAGACATCTGCCCTAACAGGCTAATTTTTCCCAAATGAATAATTTATTTACTATTTCTGTGGTATCTTTTTTTCTTTTTGCACATAAAAAAACTAAAATGCTTTAAAAGGTGTTCCCTAATAAGATAATCGGATCTTGAATGCAGAAAATAAACATTTTATTAAAAATAATAGCTTCAGGTAATGTCTTAGCTACTTTTCAATTGTTGTGAAGAGCCACCATAACATAGGCAACTTATAAAAGGATGCATTTAATTGAGGACTCATTTACAGTTTCAGAGTCAGTTGATGACCATCATGGTGGGGAGCATGGCAGCTGGCAGGTAAGCATGGCACTGGAGCAGTACCTGAGATCTTATATCTTATCTGCAAGGCAGAGACAGTGTCAGACTGGCCCTGGCATGGATGTTTGACACTTCAAAGCGCACCCCCAGTGACACATCTCCTCCATCAAGGCCACATCTCCTAATCCTAAATAGTCCACCAACTTCAAAACCAATAAATTATGAGCCTATGTGGGACATTCTCATTCAAATCACCAGAGGTAATATTTTAGTTAATTTTTTATGACATAGGCTTAGTGGGAACCACTTTATATTTTCTCATCTCTAGAGCAGTCCTTTTATTCTTGATTCTGAGAAAATGTACTCATAAGATTGGGTAGTGTAAACAAGGCCACACAGAAGCTGTCAAAGAGGCTGAACTCAAACTCAGTTCTTACTCTTTTTTCAGGATCTTTACAAGCACACTTTCCTCATTCTAACACACTACTCATTCTTCAAATTCACATCTATGAAGTCGAACATGTCCCACCACCCCAAATCTCCACAGTATTTCTTTTCTCATTATATAATATACTGGCTTATTACTTCAATTGTATGTGTGTATGTGTGTGTGTGTGTGTGTGTGTGTGTGTGTGTGTGTGTGTGTAATAGTATTGGAGATGACACTTATTTTTTATGTACCAGAGAAACTTACTTCAGCTATTTCAAGTCTTACAATGTTTAAAAATTACATATGAATTATCTTAAACATTATAGCAATACTTTGTTAAATGTACTGTTTTCATGTTGTCAATAATGTAACATTTAGGAATATTAATTAATTTCCACAAGTTTAGTAAATGCTAGAATGAGGCTAGTGTTCCAGGCCCATTTTATAAACACTAGCAGAGTTCAAGTAAAACTTGAGTGTGTTTCTCGTTAAGCTTCTACTGCTACCTAAATATCCTATCTTTGGCCCAGAAAGTCAATCAAGTCACACTGCAGAATTATGTGAAGCCTAATAAATATTAGATATAAGTACAATTCTGGTATACACCTACTTTATTTCTTACTATTTTTTGTAGTAGAAATAAGAGTTAAAATGAAATAAACATTTCTTGTGGTTTCAGGAACAGTTTAAGGAATACTTGTATTAACTCACTATATTCTCACAATCTAGTATGTAGGCAATATTAGTATCTACTTTGTTAGGGTACAGAAATTATGAGTCAGAGAGATTAAATAACTTGACATATGTCACACGGCTAAAGGTGCAAGTAAAATAAGAAATATCTATTTTAGTTATTCTTTCTTAAAACTCCAGGAAAGAGATAAATGATTTTGCTGTTTGTTTCACAAAATGAAATTTATGCAATTTATTGTGTACATGGATGACATATAGGTTTTGCTTATTAGAGGGTTTATATGATTCTTTCTAGTTGATATCTTTAGGGCAAAGTTTAGAAAATGAAGTTTGATGGTATAGAAGTAGTTAGAGAGTTTGTATTAGATTTTGGAGCATGAGTGTTTACATAATTTGAAGACATTTTAGTTGTTAGATCTCCCCTTTTTTCTTGGAAAAGTACTAGATTTGAATACGTTGCAACTGAATGCAATTGAAAAATAAACAGATATATGTTCCCACAGAAAGTTACTTAGTGCAATTTGTCCCATATTAGAAATACTGAATGATATTGTATCTGTCAATCATTTAAATTCCACTGTTACTGATCAAGTGAAAAACAGTTTTTAGAGTGCTTTATCAAAAGCTTCCATAGCCAGTGTCTGCCACAAGGTGACAGTATTATCTAGTTTAAGAACCAAAAGTCTACAGTTATATGCTGTAAGCTTCTATTTCACGTGGTTAAAGTTTGAGCTCTTATGTATAGACTCTGAAAATCTCAAAATGTCTAATTGTAATCCTTTTTATTTTTAATAACTCTTTGTTATTCTAATAAATAGAAAAGACAAATAAATTATGATTAGTAAAATGTTTTTCATTACTTAAGAATTTCTTTTAAATTTTTAATTCTTAAAAGGTACATTTCTTTTAATGTTTATGTATGTTTTTCTGGCATATCTAGCTAAACAGTCCACCAACTTCAAAACCAATAAATTATGAGCCTATCTATGACAGGCAGACAAGACATTTTCTCTATAATTTTCTTTATTTTGAAAGGAGTATACCCCCAAGTATTTTAACTCACTTTATTTCCAGATATTACCAACTAAACAAAAACCCATGTCTTTACTTATGTTATCTTTTTGCTCAGCTAAGTTGCATATCAGGAATAGATGGTTTTTCCTGTGTGAAATGTCCTTAGTAATAACCTTCTGTGAAAGGCAGGATATATTCAGAGACTAGCATGGGCTGGAGGTGACAAAGGAAATTGTTTAAATGACAAAGAAAGAAGCTGCATTACTTTTTTGAACCAGCAGAACAGAGAAAGTGGCCAAGATCTTAGAACTAGGAAAATGGGTGGAATGAAGAGAAGTGACTTGATCTTCAGGAGAAGAGGCTGTCAAAAAAATTTAAAAAAAAAAAAGTGATACACTGATATTTAGGAAACCTAGCAACCTGTGAAAATGCAATGTTAATATTCTATTTAAAATTGTCTCCTAGATGCACTATAGACATGTACCTACCCTTTTACCAATAAAGTTGCTCAGTACACACTAATTTTGTATTAGTGGTAATGTGTAGGCATGGCATTGGAGGGCTGATGCCTTCATATGTGGCTGAAAGAGGAGAGCAGCGACAGAAGTTGAACCCAGGAGTAGGGAAAATTGATTGTAACCTGAATTGGCTCATGAATCAGACTATAGGAAAGTGGTTCTCCAAGAGAAATGCCAGATAAAGAAAACAAATTATACTGTTACCTGGGGTGGAAATGCAAGGCATTTAGTTACTGGAAGAATCACAGACTCTAGAAAATGGATGCATTTAGATTGCCTAAGAATGGCTAGAATAGCCAGGCGGTGGTAGCACACGCCTGTAGTGGGTAGCCATCCCAGCATTGGCCTGGAAGTTCCAACCCCCATTGAGCTTCGGTAATGATCACGCCCACAAGGCGGGGCAAAGGAGGGAGCCGAAGATGGAGGATGGAGAGGAGAGCTCTCTCTTGGTTCCGGGACTCTGGACGCTGGAGGTAGACTGAGCAGAGTTCTCCAGAGAACACCGCCGGACTGCGCTATACCTTTTCCAGACCCTGCAACCTACCCCTTCACTTGTAAGTTACCCCACAAAATAAACCTCCCTTTTAACTACGTGGAGTGGCCTTAATAATTTCACCAATACACACCTTTAATCCCAGTACTCGGGAGGCAGAGGCAGGTGGATCTCTGTGAGATTGAGGCCAGCTTGGGCTACAGAGTGAGTTCCAGGAAAGGCACAAAGCTACACAGAGAAACCTTGTCCCGGAAAAAAAAAATAAAAAAATGACTAGAATAAAAATTGCTTAGAATATTTTCTTGGCATAACTACTATCTATATTTAAGTAGCTGTTGTTTTATTGTTTTCTTTTTGAATAGACAAAATTTTAAATTAAATTGATATTAAAGTAACTGTCTTTATCACTTAATAAAATATTGTATTCTAAAAAATAGCTAAGAAAGTAGAAGCAAAATGTGTTCCTAGCTCACAAAAATATAAATGCATGTGATCAAACTTATGTTAATCACTTCAATTTAGTTACTCTACAAAATATGTATACATATTTTGTAGAGTAGCTAAATTGAAGTGATTAACATAAATGTGTACATATTTTAAAATAATGTATGTAACTGGCAAAGATTTTCTCCCATTTCATAAGGCCTCCTATTCTCTCATATTACAGTATTCTTTGCTTTACAGAAACTTTTTTAATTTTACAAGATACCACTCATTAATTATTGGCCTCATTTCTTGAGTGAACAGAGTCTTATCCTGTTTGGAAAGCCCTTAGTTATTTATGCTTATGCCATGAAGTGACGTTCTTGATTTTAACTTTTAATAGTTTCAGAGTTTTGGGTCTTACGTTAAGGTCTTTGATCCATTGGGAGTTGATTGTTTATGCAATGTGAGAGATAATGATCTTGTTTCATTTATTTTCATGTAGTTGTCTAGTTTTTCTAATATTTGTTAAAGAGGCTCTTTTCTCCAATGAGTGCTTTGTCACTTTTGTTTCTTTCAAAAGTCAGATGTCCATAACTGCATGGGTTTACAGCCACAGTTAGTCTTTTCTGTTTATATATTCTCTGGTACAGTAATCTACATGCCTGTTTTGGGTTATTATCATGTTGTTTTTATTAGTTATGCCTCCATATTATGTAAAACCAGGTATGATAATACCTTCGATATCATTGTTGTTATAACTGTTACTATTATTATTGCTCAGCATTAATTTGGCTATCTGAAGTCTTTTGTGTTTCCGGATGGATTTTAAGTTTTTTTCCCCCTGTTTTTGAGAGGAAAGGTCCTAATATTTTGATTGGGATTGTACTAAATCTGTAGGATGGGTATTTTCACAGTGTTGATTCCTCCTATTCATGAAATTGGAGATCTTTTCATTTTCTAGTATTGTGGTAGTTTGAATGTAATTGGTCTCCATAAGCTCATAGATAGTGGCACTATTAGGACATGTGGCTTTGTTGGAGTAGGTGAGGCCTTGATGGAGGAAGTATGTCACTGTGGGGGTGGGTTCATAGATGCTCAAGCCATGCCTGGTGTCTCAATTCACTTCCTGTTGCCTGTGGATCAAAGAAGTAGAACTCTCAGCTTCTTCCTCAGCACCATGTCTTCCTGCATACTGCCATGTTCCATAATGATGGTAATGGACTGAACCTCTGAAACACTCAATTAAATGTTTTCCTTTATAAGAGTTGTTGTGGTCTTTTTATAGGCAAATTGAGTTCATTGATATTAAGGGATGTTAATGACCAGTTGTTGTGGGATGTTTATATGTTAAATGTGTTGCTCTGATTAGCTAATAAATAAAATATTGATTGGCCAGTGGCCAGGCAGGAAGTATAGGTGGGACAAGGAGAGAGGAGAATTCTGGGAAGTGGAAGGCTGAGGCAGAGAGACACTGCCAGCCACCGCCATGAGAAGATGTTAAGATACCGGTAAGCCACGAACCACGTGGCAACTTACAGACTAATAGATATGAGTTAGTTTAAGATAAAAAGAACTAGATAACAAGAAGCCTGCCATGGCCATATAGTTTATAAGCAATATAAGTCTCTGTGTGTTTACTCAGTTGGGTCAAAGCAGCTGTGGGACTGGCAGGTGAGAGAGATTTGTCCTGACTGTGGGCCAGGCAGGACTGGAGAAAACTCCAACTACAACCAGTGATGGTTAATTCCTGTTATTTTTTGGTGGTAGTGTGTGTGTGTGTTTCCCTTCTTTGGGGTTTGCTTGTTTGAGGTTATCTATTTCCTGTATTTTGGTGGTTGCAGCTAACCTCCTTGTGTTGAAGTTTTCCTTCTAGTACTTTCTGTAGGGCTGGATTTGTGATATATAATGTTTAAATCTGGATTTTTCATGGAATATCTTGTTTTCTCCATCTATGGTGATTGAAAGATTTGATGGATATAGTAGTCTGGGCTGGAATTAGTGGTCTCTTAGTATCTACAGAATGTCTGTCCAGGATCTTCTGGATTGTAGATGTATTTCTAAGCAGTCTTATTAAATAAGGAACACCAAGCCAAATATAGGCGGTGAAAGCCATAGAGATCAGGGAAATAGTGAGAGTCACCAGCTAACCTTAGTTCACCATGCTGCCATAGCTTACCAAAAGAGAGCTACTTTCTGTCTACCCACGCTTTTAATGCCTTGCTGTTCTGCCCTCTCATTGGCTCTTAGCCCAGCTACCTCATTTCCTTGTCACCGCCTGTGTGTACAGACCTCCAGGTCTCTACGGTTGGTACTGGCATTAAATGCGTGTGTGTCACCATGCTTGGTTGTTCCCTAGTGTGTCCTTCAACACACAGAGACTCTGCCAGCCATGTGATTGGATTAAGGGCATGTGCTACCACTGCCTGACTTTTGTTTATGGCTGGCTATGTCCTCTGATCTCCAGGCAAACTTTACTTATTAACATACAAATAAAATATCACCACATTTCAGCACAAATAAAATATAACCACACCGGATTTCAGAGTTTCCATTGAGAAGTCAGGTGTAATTCTAATAGGTCTGCCTTTATATGTTACCTGATCTTTTACTCAGCCTTGATGCAAGGGGAGGGGCTAGGCCCAGCCCCAACTTGGTATGCCAGTCTGTGTTGACTACCCAACTGAGGAGGGTATAGAGGTGGGGGGAAATAGGAGAAGGGGAGGGAGGGGGAACAGAGGTTCATATGTAAAAGGAAAGAAAAAAATTATAAAAAAATTTTAAAAAAGAGTTGTTGTGGTCATGGTGTCTCTTCACAGTAACAGAAACCTGAACTAAGACAAAATTTGGTACCAGTGACTGAGGTATTGCAGTAATAGGCATGACCATGTTTTTGTTCATAGTAATATGGACTTTGATACTTTGAGTTAGAAAAGCAGTTGAATGCTTTAAGTGCTGCTTGATGGGCCATACTAGTAGGAGCATGGAAAATAGTGATGCTAAGTATTATTTGATGAACTGTAGGGGCCTGGGTCAAGAGGGTTCAGAGCAGAAGAATTTTAGTCTGTTCCCTAGATATAATTCATGTGATATTTCAGTGAAGAATGTGGCTGCTTTTGGCCCTTGTTCAAAGAGTCTGCCTGAGCCTAAAGTAAAAACAATTGAATTAATCATATTGGCAATAGAAATATCAAAACATTCTAGTATTAACTCAACTGTGTGGTTATTATTGGTCACTTTTATACATATTCATAATGAAAAGCAGCAAGTTGAGCAAGGAAACATACAAAATGTACAATTTGAGGAGAAAAAGAGCACCATGAAGTGAAATGGAGCTAATTCATGGAGATAAACAAATTAAAAATAGAATAAAAAGGGTGGTGACCTCAGTGCAAGACATACGAGAGTAAGTTTCCAACTTGTAAAAAGGAATTAAACAAAAGCTTAGAGCTGGGTATGGTGGTTCATACCTTTAATCAGAGCATTCTAGAGGCAGAGGGTGACAGATCCCTGAGTTTAAGGCCAGCCTGGTTTACAGATCCAGTTTCAGGACAGCCAAGCTTAGGCAGTGAAGAAAATCATCAAAACCAGAAAGTTGGTGAAGATGTAATTAAATGAGGGTGCCATGTTCTAGCCACAGTAAGCAGCAGAACATGGTAGCTTCACCCATATGGTTCTGGAGTCAAGGAAAGAAGAAAGTGGCTAAGGGATTTGCCTCCATGATGAGGAAAGCTACTAAGCCAAAGTATGTGTCATGTGTGTCCTTATGTGGAGACCTAGAGATGCCATTGTGTGAAGCTGTGAAGGTGAAGCCTAGATTGCCTTGAACACACCAAGATGTTGGAGATGCCAGAGCCATGGGGTACCTGCTGAAGAGGGCTGTTAATAGGGAGTGGAACCAGCCCAAAAAAAAGAAGTGTTTTGCAGTCAACAAAGCTGAAAGGTATAGAAGATTTGAAGAGTGTTTTGACATCAGACATGGAACTGCAGAGTTTGGTGTTTGCCCAGCTGTGTTTTGGTCATGCTTTGGTCCAGTATTTCCATACTCTGCTCCCTTTCCTCTGTTTTGGAATTGGAATGGGGAAAGTAGAAACCCTTGTCTTATTCCTGATATTAATTGATATGATTTGAGCATTTCCTCATTTAGTATGTTAGCTAAAGATTTGTCATATATAGTCTTTATTATTCTGAGATACTGTCTTAGTTAGGGTTCTTATTGCTGTGAAGAGACACCATGATCATGGCAACTCTTATAAAGAAAATATTTAATTGAGGTGGCTTGCTTACAGTTTCAGAGATTCAGTCCATTATCATCATGGTGGGGAGTATGGCATTGTGCAGGCATACATGGTACTGGAGAGGGAGCTGAGAGTCCTACATCTTGCACACAACAGGAGTTTAACTAACTGTGATATTGAGTAAAGCTTAAGCAAAAGACCTCACACAAAAGGGACACACTTCCTCCAACAAGGCCATACCCACTCCAGCAAAGCCACACCTCCTAATAGTGCCACTCTATAAAATTATGAGGGCCAATTACATTCAAACTACCACAAATATCATCCATTCCAAGTTTCTTTAGAACTGTTATCATGAAATGATGTTACATTTTATTAAAATCCTTTTCTTTGCATCTTTTTTAGATAATGTGATTTTTTCCTTGAGTACATTAACATGATACATTATATCTATTAATTTCCATATATTGAACTATCCTTGCATATCTGAAATGCAGCCAACTTAATCACAGTGAATGATCTTGATTAATTCTTGTATTCATTTTGCAAGTAGTTTATTGAAAGCTTTTGTATGTGTGTTTATAATGAAGATCAGTCCATAGCCATCACCCTCAAAGCCCAGAGAATATCGTAAAAGAGGGGATAGAATGAACACAAGATCTGGAGGATGAGAAGAAGTGCTGTGAAATGTTGACTTCTGGACATGATATATCAGTTGCACTAATGAACTAATAGTGTTTGTGGATAACCATGCAAGACCTGTACAGGAGTGGGCCCTCCAAAATTCCAATAAATAATGGAGAGGCCCATTTGGTCCCACCCTTCTCTGAGGACCTACTGGAAGTTAATAGTTACTGGAAGAAGGGGACACATTTTGTTCAGTGGTGAAGTTGCCTGTGCTCCAATAAATCATCTCCCACCTACACTTACATAAACAACCCTAGTTTAATTCAGTGGGCAATAAAAAAGACATTATAAAGAAGATCAGTGGAAGTAGCAGGGAATAAAAGAGTGTAATATGGAGTGGATATGATCAAAATGTGTTACACACATTTATGAAATTGCCAAAATAATATTAAAACTAAAGTAGCATGTAATATAGAGCATATATGATTTTCAATTAAAATACATTAAAATTTTAAGTATATGATAATTCTGTCTCTGTGAGTTCATATGAGCTTTGCACACATTGATTTAAAGGACCTTATTCTCTTGGTGTCCTCCAACCTCTCTAGCTCTTACGCTCCTTCTGTCTTTTCTTCCACAGGATTCCCTGAGCTCTGAGGGGAGGGATTTGATGGAGACATCTCATTTAGAGTTGTGTGTTCCAAGGTCTCTCTCTCTCTCTCTCTCTCTCTCTGTTTCTCTCTCTGTTTCTCTCTCTCTCTCTCTCTCTCTCTCTCTCTCTCTCTCTCTCTCTGTGTGTGTGTGTGTGTGCGTGTGTGTGTGTGTGTGTGTGTGTGTGTGTAATGTCTGGCTATGTGTCTGCTGTGGGATATCTTTCTGTATGCTGTGAATATGTGTTGCTCTGATTGGTTAATAAATAAACTGCTTTGGCCTATGGCAAGCAGCTTAGAGCCAGGCAGGAAATCCAAGGAAAGAGAAAAAAAAGAAAGGCAGAGAAAACAGAGATGCCAGCCTGCTGCCCAGGGAGAAGCAAGATGCCAGCAGACCAGTAAAGACATGGAATATGTGGCAAAACATAGATAAATAGAAATGGGTTAATTTAAGATATGAGTTAGTTAGCAAGAGGCCTGCAAGAGGCCATAGAGTTTGTAAATAATATTAAGTCTCTATGTTTACTTGGGTCCAACTACAATGAGTCTCTGTATTTGTTTCAATCTGCTGAAGGATGAAGCTACTCTAATGATGGTGGAACATGGAACTGCTCTGTGAGTCATTTTATCACAACTTTTTTTAAGGACCACTAGTATTTAGTTTTACCTGAGGTCTCTGTGTAATCTAGTCTCTGTTTCTTCATCACCCAAGCAGTGTTGGGTATGGATTCCATGTCATGGAGTGGGCCAAATCAAGTTAGATATTGGTTCACTATCCTCACAAGCTTTGCACACCATTGCCCTAGCTGATTTTGCAGGCAAGACAGCATTATACATTGAAGGTTTTGTGGCAGGGTCGGTGTTTACATTTATCTTTGGGTAGGCTACAGAGGTCTTTTCCATACCAGAGACACTAGAATGTAGGGGTTAAGTCCTCTGTGTAGATAACTTTCAGTTTAGTATTCTTATGGGACTCCTGAGTGTGTGAACTGAGTGTGTCTTTGGTTATTGTGCCTTCTCTTGGGGCTCTTTTCCTTCTGTTGATTTGCCTTGTCCAACTTCCATGTGATGCTTTCTTGTTTTACCATATATTTTATTTTGTTTGTTTGTTTGTTATCTCTTAGAAGCCTGTTCTTTCTTTTTTTTTAGAAGATAGTGTGACCACTTTATTAGGAAATCTCTAGATTTAATGGAAATGTTAGAGCCTTCTCTGGCTATTTCACCATCACCATGATTTGGTGTTGATGAGAAGCAGGGACCTTTATGTTGTCCAACATTAACAAAAAATAAACCTCCTCTTCCTCCTTCTGATAGAGATTCACAATACACCCCCATGGTTGTGCATGCCTGGTGGACCTAGACACTTCTGCCTAGCCATTTCCAGATCAAAATAGCCATTTCTGGGTCAAAATGTTTCTCGTGACCAGGACCCTGTGGCTTTGTGTCATTGTGTAAAGCGTGCAGTGCAACCATGTGATCTACATGCATGCATGGAGTAGCCACATGAGCCTGTGTGCACAGGCATGGCCCAGCCTTTATAAGCTGGCATCATATTCCCAGCTCCACTTTTTTAAAAAAAGATTTATTTATTATTATTATGTATATAGCATGTATGACTACAGGCCAGAAGAGGGCACCAGATCTTATTACAGGTGGTTGTGAGCCACCATGTGGTGGCTGGGAATTGAACTCAGGACCTCTGGAAGAGCAGTCAGTGCTCTTAACCTCTGAGCCATCTCTCCAGCCCCCCCCCCCCAGCTCCACTTTTTATACACGTGTGTTTTCTGCAGGCCTGTCACATCTATCTCTCTCTCTTATCTTCCCACCTTCATACCAGAACTTCAGAAGCAATCCTCCAACTGTTCCAGATAGCCTGTTAACTCCCCTTTTATGTCACCTAAGGTCTATCGTATGGAGCTATGCAGACTGTTCTTTACCTCAGCCATGTGATAATCATTGTCCACTTCCAATCAACATCAGGGATCAGGTTCTTCTCTTTCCTCCAGGCCAGCACCCTTCACCCCTTTCCCCTAAGTGTCAGGGACCCTTCAAGGTAATTCTTGTAGCTCCTAAAGCTGCTAAACTCGAGGGCTTTCCTCACTGGGTCCACCATGTAATCTATGCGCATGGATGGAGTAGCCACATGCGGTCCTGTACGCATGCTCGTCCCACTCTTTAAAAAGCCGGCGCCATTTTGCACAGGTCTCTCTCCTCTTCTTCTCTCCTCTCCTCGCTCACATGTGTGCTTCACACAGGCCTGTCACCTCTATCCTCTATCCTCTATTAATAAACAGCTCTTCTGTGGATTTGTCGTGTACGGGACGTGTTCCTCGTGGGGTAAGAGTGCCAATAAATAACTAACATTGGTGCTGTGAGGAACGGGTGCTTCCGGGCACTTTGCGCCTGGAAACCCGGGAACCAGGGATGGAAACTCTGTGCTGCACAAACTGGGAACTCTGCTCTGTTCGTGACAGATCACTCTCCATTTGCCTGGTCGCACAAATCTGCGTGCAACACCGCTACTGATTGGTGAGTTTTCCCCTTTTCGGCTAACGTAAACGGTTTCCTGAATCCGTGAGAAAGACCTTTGAGAGTCTGGCACCTCACTGCTTATTCTAGAGACCGGGGGAACCCCCGGCCACGGTCTTCACTGGCTACAGTCTGCCCCCATCACAGGCCCAGATTTCCAGCCACCTCCCATGTCTGCAACTTGAGTTATTTTTCGAGATGGGACCACCACTGTCAGGTGTGTCCTGGGGCTGTGTGAAGCCGGCACGGTCTTTGTGCCCGATGGGGCGGCTGGGCATTAAGGGCTCCCAGGGAGTCGCCTCACACAGCAGGGGCCCCTGCTTATTGGCTGACGAGCTGATAAGGTGGCTTGTGCCTGAGATCCATCAGGCCTCCAGGGGGTCTTAGCTCCGGATCACGTTTAATTTTTTTTTCCTCTCCACTGCAGACATGGGAAATAAGGCTTCAACCCGATCAGCCCTAATTCTCCCTTAGGATGCCTCCTTGAGGCTTTGAAACCTCTTGCCTTAATGCCTTACTTAAAGATTCCTAAGCTTATCCGTCTCTGTACTGAGAGATGGCCCAAGTATGCTTAAAGAATAACAAAAAATCCCAATCTTTTATTGGAGTTATCTAATTCTGGCCAGTGAACAGGCAAATGGAAGGAGTTGTTCTTTATCTTAGCTTTCTCTCTCTCAATAAAGCTCTAGAAAGGTAACCATGGCTTATGATTCTTCCACCAACCAGAACGCACCTCCAGCTGGCCGCTGCGAGTGGTGGCCAGCCATGAGAAGCGCAGCTTTCCATTATTGATACAGTGAGTCTGCTGTTCTAATGGCTGAAATCTGAGCTATATGTTTGCGAGGGACAATCCCAGGGGTTGTCCAGGTTGTGCTGGCATTGGCGGGCAGATTTTTTGCTCCTGACGAGAAGGAGCAAAAATGGCGTCTGGGGTCTACCGGGTGGACCCATAGCAGCGCAGTCGCAGCTCTTCCCATCCCTTGATGAAAGAGGGGGTGACTTGAGCTGATCTTAGATCTTACTTCGTTCTCAGGACGCCTGAGTTGAAGTCTGATCCCGGTTTTTTGTTTTTTGTTTTTTTGGTTTTTTGTTTCATTTTTTATTTTCCACTCAGCTACAGCCATGGGACAGAGGGCAGATACCACCCACTTACATTGGCAGATGGGGCGGGTACCAGTAAATCTGGCCACTTAACAGCTTTGCGGTACCCGTAACCCTGACCGAATAACAGTGTGGCAGGTACTTCAGCCAGCAAACGGGAAAATAAGAGTTGCTTCATCTCCAAGCTTTCTTCTAAAGCTCTAAACCCTTTCTTTTCCCACTAAGGCATTGGCCACATGTAACCTTTTCTGTCTGACTTCCATGCCAGGGGGTGGGCAGGCTCAAATGCTCAGACTTGGGCAGTTTCTAAGACTCGCCCTAACTCACCTTAACTCCACCAACTCATTCTCAAACTGCCTTGAGAACCACAGATGGGTCTAAAAGCAGCTGAGATCTAAACAATTAAGTTTACAATAATCAGGATGGCTCCTAAGCCAGAAAAATCAGCTTATAGCCTCACACAAGTCTTCCAAAGGATTGGTTTACAATTTGCCTACTGGCAGATCTTCCAAAAGGTGTCCTTAAGCCACCAATTGTCAGAAAAAATTCAGGACACAGTAAAATCCGTCTCTTGTTCCTGGCTAAAAGTTAAGTATCTGGAGAACAAGGCTCCTGACCCCACGGGCAAAAGAGTCATCTGTGGCGTTTAAGGTGTGCCAGGGAAGAGATAGAAGCCCGAAAACAAAACTGCCAAGTGCTGGCACTCGCTGACTCCCAAAAGCTGTTGGGTCCCTGTTTTAAGTGAAAAAGACCACGGGCTAGCGAATGCCCTGCCCATCAACAGCCTTGTCCTTGTGCTGCCTCGAAAGACAACCAGTCAGCTGACTGGCCCCAGGCGCCAAGACGCATGGGTACATCAAGCTAAGACCTCCAGCAAACCTAGGCTTGGCTACAGACACAGCAGGGAACCCAGAACTCAGCAGGGAAGCAATCAGTTTCATTCCTTCTGGACACTAGAGCCATTGACTCAGTCCTGGGAGTTTTAGGATGTCACTCCTCTCTATTGTCGGGAACAGAGGACAGCCTTACTTACCTCACCAGATTTAATTGTACTTTCAGAGTTACTTAATGAGAAAGATTTCCAACTAAGATAAGAGCTCACTGTCTCATTTCAAAGTTACCGCCTGTGTTTCTCATGTGCATACAGACAGGGCCACGATCTTTACCTTGTCCCTAATTAAAAAAAAAAAAAAAAGTTCTCTTCCACTCTCAAGCTCCAGAGGACACCAGGATCCACTGCCTTGTCACCAATTCCAGAGGAATAAGGTATCACCCCTTCCTTTCCCAACTAGGGCCACACAGGGCTGGAGGCAAAAGGAACCATCAAAATATCCAGGCGGTAAGGATATAAGTCTATCACTATTCAATACTCAGCAACTGATCACCTGTGTAAATGCTAAATTAACAAAACAAACAGGTACCTTAAATAAACTACCTTAAATAATACTTGTCTCAGGTAAAAATCAAGCAGAGTACTAAAACATCACAGCCACCTTTTTAACATGTCTCCATCCAGACAGGCCAGATCTACCTCAGATAAATGTCAGCTCCAGAAACAAAATAATAATGAGTCTTTTCTCTAAGCTTTTATGTCACCAGTGTCCTGTCAGACAGAAGGTTCCCAGCCACACCATGAAGGACGGACAGCTGCAGAACAAGGCATGACAGAACTTCATCCCAGGACCAGCCACACCATGAAGGATGGACACAGCTGCAGGACTTCATCCCAGGACTTCAGGAGCCAGCTTCCCCATTTCCCCCAAGAACCAATCAATGTCCACCATTCAGCCTGAAGCAGTCTTTGAGAGAAACGGCGCCCTGTACTCATCCATCCACATTTTTTCTTTTTTTAAGAACAAATGAGTTGGGAATGATAGAAAATTACAACATGTCCACACGGTTGGGCTTGCCCAGCGGACTGCCTAATTATTTCCTGTTCAAAATAGCCATTTCCAGGTCAGAACATCTCGCGTGGCTAGGACTCCATGGCTTTACATGGCTGCGTTAAGCATGTGTGGCCATGTAATCTACGCGCATACATGGAGTAGCCACATGCGGTCCTGTACGCATGCGCAGCTAACTCTTTAAAAAGCCGGCGCCATTTTGCACAGGTCTCTCTCCTCTTCTCTTCTCTCTTCACTCATGTGTGTGCTTCACACAGGCCTGTCACCTCTATCCTATATTAATAAACAGCTCTTCTGTGGATTTGTCGTGTTCAGGACATGTTCCTCATGGGTAAGAGCGCTGCCTAAATAACTAACACCACCTTCATCCCAGGATTTCAGAAGCTACCCTCCCCATTTCCCCCAAGAGCCAAACAATGCCCACCATTCAGCTGGAAGCAGTCTTTGAGAGAAACAATGCCCCATACCCACTCATGAGCCACTTTTGCTTTTTTGAAAAAAAAAAACAAGAGTCCAGGATGATAGAGATTTACAATATGCCTCCATGGTTGAGCATGCCTGGCAGACCTAGACACTGCTGCCTAGCCATTTCCAGGTCAAAATAGCCATTTCTGGGTCAAAACATCTCGATTGACCAGGTCCCCATGGCTTTGCTTGGTTGTATAAAGCCTGCAGCATAACCATGTGATCTACACGCATGCATGGAGTAGCCACATGAGTCTGTATGCACAGGCACAGCCCAATCTTTATAAGCTGTTGCCATATTCCCAGCTCCACTTTTTATTCACGTGTGTTTTCTGCAGGCCTGTCACATCTGTCTCTCTTTCCTATCTTAATAAAACTCTTGTTAGTGGATTCTGTAGTGTTTTGTGACATTTCCTCACAGGGTAAGAGCACTGCTAAATAACTAACACCTTCTCCTTGGAGAATCAAGCATAGGGACTTATGGGAGTCCATTTTCAGGTTCCTAGTGACTTTACCCAGCAGGTCCACATAGAGAGGATGATTAGGACCACATGCATGAATGCAGGTGTCTGAGATGGTCTGTACTTGGCTGTGCTGGGCGGAGGTCTTTTGCTCCATCCCTTGCCATCTCTATAAATACCCTGGGGCAGGGACAGTCAGGGCCCCTTGGAAAAGGTTCCAGGCCCTCTCAAGGCTATCTTTTAATTTCTGTCTGTTCATCTCTACAATCTAAATCTTTCTATCTAATATTTCCTGCTGCTCACACTCAAGAAAACTCTGGGGAGTTGTGGGGTTGGTGGGTAAATGCCCCACAGAATGGTGAGTAAATGCCCCACAGAATGGTGCCATAAACAGGGACTAAAGAGAAAAGGGGGAAAAAGGGGGGACTAAAGACAAATGAACAGGGACTGAAGAAGAAGGAAAATCATAGTTTTATTACAGAGTCTTTGGCAAAAGTGAGTCAGCCCTGCCAATGGAAAGTGGCATGCCAGTGTTATGGGAAAATATATATATATATATATATATATATATATATATATATATATATATATATATATATATATATATTATTGAGGGGCAGGGGATTTATCCTTGAGAGAAAAGGAAAACGGACTGGAAGGATGTTTGGTGCTGCAGTGCAAAATTCTCTTCTGTCAAAATTTTCTACCTTCTATCACCTTTTCAATTTCTATCTGTGAAAAATAAGTATAAGGTATAGGGTAGTGATATAGTGTAGGAAAATCTTAAAAGTGTAAGATCGTGTAGAAAAAAATAAGACAACTAGACAGAAAAACTCTTCATTCTAACTTTGAGGGCCATGAACACAAACTGAGAAAAAAAATCTTTCTTTGAGCTTTATGGGTAGTAAAAAAGCTCTTTGAGCTTATTGGGAAGAAAAAAGTTTCCTATAGAAGATTTTGACATGGAGATAGCTGAAATGCTGAGTCCAAGTGGCAGGAGAAAGTGATTTCTCCCTGAGGCAGAAATGTGGGTGTAAAAAGCCAAAAAGTTTAAAGTTCAGGAGTTTTGGGGAAAGTTTGTCTTTCTCTTTTTGGGAAAAAAAATCTTTCTCTTAAACTAAAAGCTTTTCTTGAAAAATTTGGGGGGAAATCTCTTTTAAAAGCTTCAATCTTTCTCAAAAGCTCTCTTAAACTTAAAAACTAAAGCCTTTAACTTTCTCAAAAGGACAAAAATTAGAATCACCTGATGTTAGTATGGGGATCACCTTTGATTAGTTCTAAGGGAAAACAACAACCCCTTACAACAGAAAAACCTCTCCAAGTTCTCTTTCAAGCTTTAAAAATCCTCCCTTTAATACAGGAGGCAGGGATGGAGTTCCTAAAAACCTCTCTTCTAAGCTATGTCTCAAGCTAGTAAAAGACAGTGGGTCAAAGTCTCCTGAGGGAAACACTTGGGAGAGTAAAGGTGAAGAGCTACAGAGAGCCCAAAAAGGCAGGAAACTTTACCTGAAAAAGGCAAAAAAGCCAAGCTTTCCAGTTACAGCCGAGCTGAGGCATCAAGCGTTTTTGTTGGTTAAGGTGGCGCTGGTGGCTGGCCGGCCCTCATGGCGGCCATGCCAAGGGAGAGGAGTGCTGGAGGAAATTCATGAGCCATGGTTACCTTTCTAGAACTTTATTGGGAGAGAGAGGAGGGAGAGGGGAGGGGGAGAGGAGAGGGGGAGATGGGGAGAGGAGAGGGGGAGAGAAGAGGGAAAGGAGAGGGAGAGAGAGATCATGCACAGGGAAGAGAGTGGAAATAGAAAAAAGGGAGAAACACAGAGGGCCTGCCTGCCTGCTTTAGGCTGGGCTGCCGTCCCAGGCAGATGAGGTAATTAAGGACAAAGTCCTTACAGTTTTGTTTCTGAGTGATCATTTCAGAATGAAGAGGTGCTCCTAATTGTCCTATGCAAAGATCCCCTGAAGCAATACAAACACTGTTAGCATGGTATCCTCTCATCTGAGCAAAAACCCAGAGACAGCTAGCCATCTCTGAGTTGGAGTGCATTTTGGGGATACTAGGGTTCCTGCAGTTGTAAACTTCCTGGAGCACAGAGCTGAGGCAGGAAGGTGCAGGACCCAGGGGAAGATTGCTAATGAGCAAAGCTAAAGCTGGTGGGAACAGCACAGTTGTCCGCTTTCCTACAAGTCCCGGGTTGATAGGTCCACAGGTGCAAAAAGAAATCTGAGAAAAAGCTTTCCTATCAGAGAAAGGACATTTCTGGGAAAACAGTAAAGCTGAACTGTGTCTGAAGCAGATGTGCTGCTGAGTAAGAATGTTGTCTGGGGAAAGAGCCCAGCCAGGGCAGAACCGAGAACTAACAAAGAATTAAGTTTTTTTCTTCTATCAGAGAAAATATCTCCTTGAAAAAAGCTTTGTTTCAATTGACTCCGGGTGAGGTGAGGGAGTGTAGCTCTGAGGGGTGATTGCCTCTGGCATAAGCTCTGTCCTTGAGCACCCAGACAAGCACTTGCAACCCACTGGGGGACTGGGCCAGGTGAAGGCATGATGAGGCAAAACACCTGTCCTAATGGGAGTTTAGAAATGACAAAAACCTCCCTTGTTAGATTTTCAGTCTGTACGCAAACCACACAGACCCCAAAAAACAGAAACGGTCAAAAAGCTACCTTCAGTAACAGGAAAAGCCGCCACTGTAGTGTCTGAAAATGTTTCTGGGGCAGAGGTGATAAACTGAGACCAAACTGGAAACTGTCTGGGAGAAAGACTCTCTGAAGAAATGGAGAAGGGACAGATTCCTCCCTAGAAAATGCATGATCTGACAAAGCTGCTAGTTTGAGGCAGATTTGGTGGTGGTGGGGGGGAAGCCCCTACCTCCAAAGGCAGCTAGCAGAGGAACAGATCAGCCTGAGATATCTGAAGCGCTGCATCTGGGGGAAAGGAACAAGCAAAATGAGAATAAAATCAGTGGGAGAAAATCCTTGAAGGAGCTATAGAAAAGCTGTTGTAAATGCTTTTGTTTTCACTGACTGGCTAAGGCAAACACAAGCCCCAAGCAAAGTTGCTATCAGAAATTACCCAGCTCAATGTGCGCTAAAGAGGCAGGTGCAGTTTTAATTCGGGGCAGTCGGGGGTGGGCAGTGTCAAATGAAAGAGAGACACCTGTTGAACTCAGCTCAGAACATAAATCTCCCAATTTCTCGTAATTGAAAACTTAAAACGCTTGGTTCAAATCTCTTGTTGCAAAAGCAAAAACTTCATAAACAAGTCCAGTGAAAGTACTGGAAGTTAACTCCCGGACCCAAAAAGAACTATGGGAAATGTAATTTATAAGCTAGCTCTTAACAGTGAGCTGATTAAGAGAAATGC
>NC_050466.1:99908564-99967404 GCF_903995425.1 Onychomys torridus
ACAGATGGTGAAAAGTTTAACTCTTCCCTAATTCATCTGTAAATTAAACATGTTCCTGTTAAAACAGACTTCTTTGTAGGCATAGACAACTTGTTTCTAAATTATATAGAAGTGCATGAAAGTGGAAGAGCCAAAATAATGTGATAAGTTTATTGTGGAAGAATCATGGCTCCCAGGTTTTGGGTTTCTGCAGCCTTCTAGTGGTATGCTGTAATCTCCATTGGTGCTGACACAGGGACGGAGTCATATGCTATAATCACCAGTGGTGCTAACACATGGACAGGCACTTACTTGCCATGCAGAGACTCCAGAAGTGGAACAGTAAAAAGAGAAAATTGATTCTTTACAAATATGTAAAACCAGTTCAACTGGTTTTTGACAAAAACAACAACAACAACAAAAACCCAAACCTGACTTTTGACAAAAACAAACATCTTAAATCCTTAAATCCTAGATCTTATACTTTATGCAGACAATAGCTTCAAGGGAGTCATAGATACAAATGTGTGTAGATGGATTTTTCTTGGGGCCACAGGCTCACAAAAAAAAATGACACAGAGACATATTATTAATTATGAAAGCTCAGCCTTAGCTTAGGCTTGTTCCTAACTAATTTTTATACATTAAATTAACCTATATATTTTTTAATCTATGTTTTTTTATGTGGCTCCATTTCATTTACTCTGTACTGCCTATTCTGCTTCCTTCCTGTCTGGCTGGTGACTCCACCTGTCTTCCTCTCAGTGTCCTCTCTGTACCAAGAAGTACTCCTTCTTCCTAACCTCTTCTTCCATACCTATTGGCCATTCAGCTCTTTATTAAACCAATCACAGTGACACATCTTCACATACCTAAAGAACTTTTCCACCACATTTCCCCCCTTTTGTCTAAATAAAATGGAAAAGTTTTTACTCTAACATAATAAAACTATAAACAATAATAAAAATTATCAGGTAAAAATTACATCCACAATGACCAGTCGATTTGTATTAGGCATATTCAGAAAAAATACTCCATTATTTATCTTATCTTTATGAACTTAAAGGTTTTTTTTACCTAATTTACTTTCTATCATGACTAAGGAAAACTATAACTATAACCATCTAGACTTCAACCCCATCAGAGACCTGAGAACGATATATTCCCTGAGTAAACAGTAAGTGCAGAGCAAATAACTTCTAAAACTATGAGAAATGACAGAAAGAGCTGGCTGCCAGGACAGCCACCCAAGTTTCTTCTGTAATGTTAAGGCATCTGTTTTCAGCCTATAGGTCTAAAATACCTCACAGACTTTTCTTTTTTTTTTTTCATTAAGAGAATTTCTATTCATTTCACATACCAACCACAGATTCCCTTGTCCTCCCTCTTCCCACCCCCTAGCACACTCCCCCAACCCAACACCCATGTCCGTCTCCTCCAAGGCAAGGTCTCCCATGGGGAGTCAGCAGAGCCTGGTACATTCAGCTGAGGCAGGACTAAGGCCTTCCTCCCTGCACCAAGGCTTTGCAAAGTGTCTCACCATAGGCACTATGTTCTGAAAAGCTGGCTCATGCACTAGGAACAGGTCCCAATGCAACTGCCTGGGGCCCCCTAACCAGTTTAAACTAAACAACTGTCTTGCTTATCCAGAGGGCCTAGTCCAGTACCATGGGGGCTCCTCATGTATTGGTCCACAGTCTGTATGTTTCTACTAGTTTGGCTAGGTGTATCTGTACTTTTTCAAATCATAGTCTCATTATCTCTAGCTTATAGAATCCCTCCTCTCTCTTATTGATTGGGCTTCTGGAGCTCCGCCTGGAACCAGGGCATGGATCTCTGCATCAGTCACTGGATGAAGGCTCTATGATGACAGTTAGGGTATTAAGCCATCCAATCACCTGAGTAGGTCAGCAGCTCAGGCACCCTCTTGACCATTGCCAGTTGTCTATGGTAGAGTCATCACTGTGGATTCCTGGGAACCTCCCTGGCACTCTGCTTCTCCTTATTCAGATAGTGCCTTAATTTATCATGGTATCTCTTCGCATGTTCTCCCACTCTGTTCTCATTCTAGCTTGAGCCTCCTGCACGTGAAAGCTCTCATTCCCCTATCCCTTGCCCTCCACTACCACCCTTCACCCCCAGTTTGCTCATGTAGACCTTATCCATTTCTCCATTGCTGGGAAATCCATGCATCCTTCCTAGGGTCCTCCTTTTTAGTTAGCACCCCTTGAGCTGTGGGTTGCAGTCTGGTTATCCTTTGCTTTACATCTAGCATGCACTTATGAGTGAGTACTTACCATGTTTGTCCTTCTGAGTCTGGGTTACGTCACTCAGGATGATATTTTCTAGTTCCATCCATTTGCCTGCAAATTTCATGATATCATTGTTTTTCTCTGCTAAGTAGTACTCCATTGTGTATATGTACCACATTTTATTTATCCATTCTTCAGTTGAGGGGCATCTAGGTTGTTTTCAGGTTCTGGCTATTATAAATAATGCTGCTATGAACATAGTAGAGCATGTGTCCTTGTGGTATGGTTGAGCATTCCTTGGATATATGCCCAAGAGTGGTATAGCTGGATCTTAAGGAAGATTGATTCCCAATTTTCCGAAAAACCACCATACTGCTTTCCAAAGTGGCTGTATAAGTTTGCATTCCCATCAACAGTGTAGAAGTGTTCCCTTGTTCCATATCCTCTCCATCATAAGCTGTCTTCAGTGTTTTTGATCTTAGCCAATCTGACAGGTATAAGATGGTATCTCAGAGTTGTTTGGATTTGCATTTCCCTGATGACTAAGGATGTTGAGCAATTCCTTAAATGTCTTTTGGCCATTTGAGATTCTTCTGTTCAGAATTCTCTGTTTAGCTCTGGAGCCTATTTTTTAATTGGACTGTTAGGTATTTTGATGTCTAGTTTTTTGAGTTCTTTATATATTTTGAAGGTCAGCCCTCTGTCAAACGTGGAGTTGGTGAAGAACTTTTCCCATTCTGTGGGCTGTTGCTTTGTCTTATTGACCTTGTCCTTTGCCCTACAAAAGCTTGTCAGTTTCAAGAAGTCCCATTTATTAATTGTTGCTCTCAGTGTCTTTGCTACTGGTGTTATATTTAGGAAGTGATCTCTGGTGCCAATGCATTCAAGACTGCTTCCAACTTTCTTGTCTATTAGGTTCATAGTAACTGGATTTATGTTGAGGTCTTTGATCCACTTGGACTTAAGTTTTATGCATGGTGACAGATATGGATCTATTTGCAATCTTCTATATGTTGACATCCAGTTATGCCATCACAATTTGTTGAAGATGCTTTCTTTTTTCCATTTTACAGTTTTGGCTTCTTTGTCAAAAATTAGGTGTTCATAAGTGTGCAGAATAATATCAGGGTCTTTAATTTGATTCCATTGGTCCACATGTTGGTTTTTATGCCAGTACCAAGCTGTTTTTATTACTGTAGCTCTATAGTAGAGCTCAAAGTCAGTGACCATGATGCCTGGAGAGGTTGCTTTATTGTACAGGATACTTTTAGCTATCCTGGGTTTCTTGTTTTTCCATATGAAGTAGATAGAGTATTGTTCTTTTCAGGTCTGTGAAGAACTGTGTTGGTATTTTGATGGGGATTGCATTGAATCTGTAGATTGCTTTTGGTAAGATTGCTATTTTTACTATGTTAATCCTGTCTATCTATGAGCATGGGAGATCTTTCCATTTTCTGATATCTTCTTCAATTTCTTTTTTCAGGGACATAGTCACTCACTTCTTGGTCCAATGAGAGGTGGTGGTTTGGTTTCTGGGGTCACAGGTGGATGGGTATTCGGGCAGGATGTGGAACTTGTAGATTGCAGGGTCCGATGGGGGAGTTTGGTGTGTGTGGGGGGTTCTCACAGGAGATTTTCCTGCTGGTGGCAACTGGGGAAGAGTTGGGTGGGGGTTCCTGAAGACTAGCTGTGTCCCAGGGCCTGGGTCCTAGAGCACTTGTTCTTTTCTAATGAGAGACAGAAAGAGAGTAGATCAAGATGGGAGGGGAGAGGAACCAGGTAAGAGTAGAGGGAGGGGAAACTGTAATCAAGATATATTATATGAGAAAAGAATCTATTTTTAATAAAAAGGGGGAAAAGGAATAAAGGATAATTTTTTTAATGTGTGGATAATTAACCTCAAACTCAATAGCATTACAAAATCTTTAAAAGTCCAGTATCACCTTCGAGACAGACTGCCAACACCCAACTGGACTAAGAGGTGAGTCTTTATCCTCATACCTGAACACCCCAGCCCCTAGGCTTTGTGCACAACCCTGTGCCCCTACACCACCACACATTGTAGTTCTAGTTTCAGGCCAGTTGGCAGAAAGACCTCCTGCACATAGGACAGATGACCACCATCCCCATCAGACCCTGTAACCCAAGCCCCACCTCCCCCAAATCCTACCCACCCTCCGAGACTGCAACTGTTCCCTGAGACAGAGCCTGCCAACACCCAACTGGACTAAGAGGCCAGTTGGCAGGCAGACCTTCTGCAGACAGGTCAGACTACCACCATCTATCACACGCTAAGACTGCAGCTACTTCCTGAGACAGAGCCCACTAGTGCCAGTTGGACTAAGAGCTGCTCCCTAAGACAAAAAGTCCATCAGCAATGACTAGACCAAGAGCTCCTACTGGATCAAGAGTATCAATCAGACCAAGAGAGACTCCCTCAGACAGATACCACTTGCACTAAGTGGAGAAAGAGATGGGTAGATGCCAGTGCAAAAATGCAGTCAACAACATAAAACCAATATGGCTCCATCAGAACCTACATCAGCAAGACCTGAACATCCCAACACAGAAGTAACAGAAGATATCTACCATGAAATGACTTTAAGAAGATGTTAGAGATCTTAAAAGAGGAAACGAAAAATTCCCTTAAAGAAATTGAGGAAAAGTCAAACAAAAAATGGGAAGAAATCAGTAAATCCCTTGAAAGCAAAGAGAAAGCAATTAAACAAGCGAGGGAAACAGTTCAAGATTTCAAAACTGAAATGGGGTCAATAAAGAAGACACAAACTGAGGTAATTCTGGAAGTAGAAAAATCTGAGTACATGAACCGGAACTACAGATGCAAGTATAACCAACAGAATGCAAGAGATGGAAGAGCACATCTTTGTCATTGAAGATATGGTAGAAGAAATAGATTTATCAGTCAAAGAAAACAATAAAGCCAACAAAGTCATGACCCAAAATGTGCAAGAAATTTGGGACACCATGAAAAGACCAAACCTAAGAATAATAGGGATAGAAGAAGGAGAAGAATACCAACTCAAAGGCACAGAAAATATATTCAACAAAATCATAGAAGAAAACTTTCCCAACTTAAAGAAGGAAATGCCTATAAAAATATAAGAAGGTTAAAGAACACCAAATAGACTGGATCCAAAAAAAAAAGTCCCCTCACCACATAATAATCAAACCACTAAACACACAGAATAACAAAAAAATATTAAGAGCTGCAAAGGAAAAAGGCCAAGTAACATATAAAAGCAGACCCATAAGAATAACACCTGATTTCTCAATGGAAACTCTAAAAGCCAGAAGGGCCTGGACAGATGTTATGCAAATACTAAGAGACCATGGATGCCAACCCAGACTATTATACCTAGCAAAACTCTCAATCAACATAAATGGAGTAAACAAAATATTCCATGATAAAACCAGATTTAGCCGGGTGGTGGTGGTGCATGCCTTTAATCCCAGTACTCAGGAGACAGAGGCAGGTGGATCTTTGTGAGTTTGAGGCCAGCCTGGTCTATAGAGTAAGATCCAGGAAAGTCGCAAAGCTACACAGAGAAACCCTGTCTCGAAAAAAAAAAAAAGCCTTGGGTTGGGGATTTAGCTCAATGGTAGAGTGCACAAGGCCCTAGGTTTGATCCTCAGCTCCACAAAAACAAAACAAAACAAAACAAAAAACACCAGATTTAAACAATATCACTCCACAAATCCAGCCCTACAGAAAGCACTTGAAGGAAAATCCAACCTAAGGAAGTTAGATACACCCATGAAAACACAGGCAATAGATAGTCCCATACCAACAAATACCAAAGAAGGGAAACATACAACACTAACACCAAAAAAATAACAGGAATTAACAATAATTGGTCATTAATATCCACCAATATCAATGGTCTCAATTCACCTACAAAAACAAGACCCATTCATTTGCTGCATACAAAAAACAAACCTCAACTTCAAAGACAGACAGCACCTCAGAATAAAAGGCTGGGAAAAGACTTTCCAATCAAATGGATTTAAGAAGCAAGCTGGTGTAGCTATCTTAATATCTAATAAAAACTTCAAACTAAAATCAATTGAAAGAGATTGAGAAGGACACTACATATTTATCATAGGGAAAATCAGACAAGATGAAGTCTTAATTCTGAACATTTATGCTCCAAATACAAGGGCGCCGACATTTGTAAAGGAAACACTACTAAAGCTTAAATCACACATCAAACCCCATACACTAGTAGTGGGAGACTTCAACACCCCACTCTCACCAGTGGACAGGTCTGCCAGACAGAAACTTAACAGAGAAATAAGGGAACTAACAGACATTATGACTTCTTGTTTCATAGTCCAGATGGAATGAAAATAGATATACTATCAAACCTATAAGATTTATACTACTGTAGCTGGGCGGTGGTGGCACATGCCTTTAATCCCAGCACTCAGGAGACAGAGACAGTCAGATCTCTGTGAGTTCGAGGCCAACCTGGTCTACAGAGCGAGATCCAGGAAAGGCATAAAGCTACACAGAGAAACTCTGTCTTGAAAAAAAAAAGATTTATACTATTGTAATTTCATCTGCCTTTATAAATGGAAAAACTGAAAATTTGAAAATGTGAAAAATGTTGTACTCAAAGCCTCAGTTTCTCCAACTATTCTCAAAAGTGTAGTTTAGGGGGTCATCAATGAAACTTCTTGTCTATTGTAATTTCCTGTTTAGAAGGCCTTGAAATGATGTATTGTTTGTATCATGATATCATTTAACAATGGTTTTTTACTTTCTGTTTTGTGAAAATAGAGTAAAATAAAACTAGCAGGCAGCAATCTGACATATCAATTTAAATAAGTCATGGAATTAGGAATAGCACAGAATGGTGGTGCTGACTTCATTCATGTAGAAACATCAAAATGTGTATTCTGAAAGTCATTGCAACACAGTTATGGTTAATGCAATTCAAAATATATTTTCACAAGGGGATTTTTTTCATATCATGACATAAAACTCTGTTCATCAAATATTTCTTCTATTACAGAAAGTCTGTAACCATCCATGTAAGTCAGAACAGTGTATTAATATCTGTTTACACAGCTGTTGAATAAAACTAAAAAGAATCACAACCTCTAGGCACTGGGAACCACATACATTTTCAACACGTTCATTGTTCTATACTTGTTACCACATCTGCCTTTCCTGTTTTCAGACAAAAGGGTACCTGAAAGAAGATTGTCTTTACTTCCTGGAAATATAACAATACCTGAGTAACATAGGTAACAGACATCACGGCCAAGTATTTCAAAAGTTCAGATTATACCTAAAGCTATGTTCTGTTTCAGAACAATGACAATAACTATTGGGGATGTGAGGGAAATTTTTATTTTTTTAGATATTTGAAATTAGCACTGAAGATGGAATCTATTATACAGAACTTCCTGACACACATGCACTCATACACAAATACACACTTATGTACACATCAAAGCATGTATGTCCACAAAGTCATACATGCACACATTTTTTTATAGGGGAGGAAGGAGGAGAGATTGAAAGAATTAACTTTTACTATGAAGTTAAGATTTAGACATCAAAATGAAACAATTTAGCAGTTTAACTCAATATATCTTTAAAATAAATAAAAAGGAGTAGCCACATTTTTTCAAAGAGTTAACTATATTTTTCTGTGTCCAGGACTCACATTTGAGGCATACAGATCAATGTGAATAATACTTCTAATGTTATAATGATTTCTCACCATACAAAATCATCTATATTTGAATGAAGAATTAAATGATCAAGTATTCCTTAGTCATTTTTAAGTAAGGTTTACAGAAACTTTATATTTTCTTTTTATGTATTTAAACACCTTGCATTTTGACATGCATGTTATTTAATTTAGAGTTAAATTAATCAGAAACTTACATTTCATATTATATGTGAAATATGATTATAGAGTCTTTATATTCATTATTCATTAAGATAATCCCAAAGGCTTTGAAACTATTCACATCACTACAGAAACTCAGATTTATTTTTATGGTTATGAGCAGATTTTCAAACAGAATATGTACTTTTTTCAGTCGTTGTCATTTCCAAGTTTTGCGTGTATATATGTGTTTAAAGGATGCTTGTGGAAAGATAAAGCACATAAACATTATTTCACTCCTTTTCTGGAGACAGGAAGATGTCTAGCTACTTTACTGAAAAGAGAAATAGGGGAAATCCAGCAGAATTACCGTTATGTGACATCTGAAGAGGTTTACATTCATGTTAGTTCATGTTTGCATCTCAGTTGCTATCTGGGCTTTGAATGTTTTCAGGTAATTTCAGGAGAGCAATTAAATCTTCCAAGTTGTTCAATGACAGTTGTCTAAGACTCTTTTATCTCAATCTCAGATAGATTACTTAATGTAACCCCCTTTAAAATATAAGTGTTGAAACATATTTTGTTTCACATATATGTTTCTAGGGTTATGGAAAACACATGGTATTGTGACTTGAGTGTACTGGCAATTTATTAATCATGATAGTGTTGAGATATTTGGCAAGTGTAAGATTGAGGCACAATTTGGTCTTCTGAGATGTGGGGTAGAACTACTACTCCATGGTCTATCAGAGATCATCATAAAAATAGCCAGGGAAGCATAACAGAAAACAATGTGAAATAAGAATCAGAGGTTTTAGAATGAAATTCTTACTGTACCATTTATAATCAATGTACCCTTGAAGAATTTATTAGATCTAAATTTTTTCAGATTTCTCACATTTATAACATAAAAAATAAGGGTCTCATAGAGAATCACCTCCCCTGTGTCCAAAGCCCTTGCTTGATTCACATCATGCTGATATAAATTATATGAAAGTCATTGGTTTGGATAGATTAATAAGAATGAAAACTGTTTGCATTTGCATTATGACTAAACTATTTGTAATCAGAATCGTGAATAAATAAATCATTGTTAAAGAGCATTTAAAAATACATCTTGTCACACAACTAAGATGATTAGGCACTTTCAAATGAGATCTTGTTTAAAACTTCTGTTTAAACCTGAAAAACAAAAGTGAGCGTCTGTCAAATCATGGCAGGCAGGAAATGCCAAAGATGTTGACCTTCCCCTGGAAACACATGGCTTCCATTGTTGGCAGTGCAAATCTGGGAACCTGTATAGGAAGGACATGTGAGTATCTTAGCTATCACGAGGCTCCATAAGTATCTAGGTTTAAATCATCTGACACTTCACAGAGGACTCACTTAGTTGCAAAATTGCTAAAGTAAATTATAAAGAGATTAAACATTTGTTTCTAGTATTTGATCTACATACTGAGGTTACAAGGAGGTCTGTGCAAAAATAATAAAAAGTTTAATTTCAGAAGATCAATTTTCTATTTTTCCTGTCAAATAAGTGAGGAAAATATTAATAAAAATCTATAATAAAACAAATATTAAAGAAAATATTATTGACATTGTTCTAATAAAATTTCTTAAATGATTATACTCTTGAAACTTTGAGGAAAGACTTGCTCTTTATGAAACATGATGATGGTAACTTTTTATCAGAGTAAGCAAAAATTGAACCCATAATCTAGCACAAGTATGAGATCAATGGGGGTGCTAGGTGCTTCAAGCAGTCCTCCATCTAGCCTGATAAGATACCTAATTCACCTTCCTCTTTGGCCTCTCTCCTAGGTGATCTCATTCATTTTTTGTTTTGTTTTGTTTTAAATACTTGTAGGTTCAAGATATCCAACCATGTGGGTGTAGCTACAGTCCTCACTTATCACTGTATGAATCATATTCCAAACTGCCTGATAATTATCTAGGCAGATAGTTAACCATGATCTATGTTTTGCCTTTCTACAATGCTAAAATTTATTGAATGAAAATAAACTCACAAGGTACAGTGATTTTGTAGACAACCATTTTCTTGATAGCTCTGGCTGAGGCAAACACAGGTTCTTGTAAAATATATCAAAATTGGGACTTGATATTTCCCACTCCTTTTCTTTTTCACTGTAATAAATACTACCAATGTCAATGCTGTTCGTCAAAAATGAAACCAAGAGAGCTTTCATGACTCCTGTGCTCCCCTCCATCTGTTGATCCCATCTAAGTCATCACCTGTTTTATGGGTTTTGTTCTTGAAATACATATATTTATTCTGCACTTACATTTCATATTAATGGAAACTGGTCTACTCAATTACAAATTTTATTCTCTCATGTTGTGTCTGGTTCTATGCTTAGACTCCTGACTTCTCTGACCAGTTATTTCTCAATGTGGTCTTTGATAACCATCATGCTTGAAGTATTTCCTTTAATAGCATTATGTTTGTTTTCTTCAAAGTACTTTCTACAACTTGTTGCTTTCTTCTAACTTGTTAATTCATTTTCCCTCTTCTTTGCTAGAATTAGAAATTTTGAAAGCAGAACATACAGCTAAATTACTTCTTATTCCCTATTGCTTAGTACAATAATTGCTAGGTTAATTTAATATTGTAACTAACTTACATTTTTCTATTTACCGAAATCTTCCCCAGAACCTTCATGAGAGACCAGAGATGATCAACTACAACTAAATTGTATAAAATAAATGGAACATTTGATTAACAAAAAGTCTAAAAATGATTGCTTCATCTTTTATTAAGTTATTCTAATATGCGACTGAAATGTATAGGAGAGAATCACAAGTTTCAAACAGCCTTTTTTCTAGTTTAATTATGATAGCAACAGTTCTGCTAGAACTTTAGAATAGGTATTGTCCTAATTAGAGCATTGGCAGGATATAAACCTATCATTCAAGTTTCTAAATCTCCTCAAAGGAAAATTGAAAACACAGTCACAAAGAGATTCAAAGCATACACTTTCTTTCTTTTTTTCTTTTTTTTCAAGGATTTATTTATTTATTATGTGTACAGTGTTCTGCACCAGATCTCATTACAAATGGTTGTGAGCCACCATATGGTTGCTGGGAACTGAACTCAGGACCCTTGGAAGAGCAGCCAGTGCTGTTAACCTCCAAGCCATTTTTCCATCCCGAGAGCATACATTTCCATATACTTCTTGTAATTGAGAAAATGTATTCTTAGCTGGGTGTGGTGGCACACACTTGTAATTTCATCAGCTCAGAGGTGGATGCATGGGGAACACAACCTCAAGGTAAGCCCAGGGTACATAGTAAGAATCCGCCCTAAAAATTGAGAATTATGAATGTAGCTTAGCGTTAGAACAGTTGTAAACCATGTGTAGGCCTAGGTTTTATCCCTAACATGCACACATATGAGGGGGAGGGGGAGAGAATTTACCTTAGTAAGGGGTTCAGCTAATGGAAAATATAATTTGTCTTCAAATAAACTCTATATGTACCAATGTGCTAGTGTCCACCAGTGTATGTATTTGCAAGCGCCTCTACAAAGCATTATCAACCCTAGCATGTGGATTAGCACCAGTGTCATTTCATCTAGTAATTGATTTGTGAATTGTGACTATAAGCCTGGAAAAATTAATCTAGTGAAATAATCCAGAATAATAGAGATCTAGTTTGAAATAATTTTACATTGCAAATGCTGAATTATTAAAGAGTTTTTGTAAAATTTAATTCAAATGTTGTACTTTTTGATTTTCCAGATAATAGCTAACACTACTTACTTTATATTATGGCACACATTATAATTGTTATATGACTATAACTGCTGGCCTTTTATGCCACCACATTATATTGTTTTCAAAAGAGCTTTTTTATATATTGGTAAGCACACTATTCAGTGAGCCTAAGAATTATCAGGATTGGTGTTATTATGCCAATTTTATAGATTATAAAACAAACATAAACATATGAATTGATTGGTGTAGAGGCAGTCCAGGCATGTGGCTCAAATTGAAAGGGTTTTCAATTATTCTTATTTACTTGCTCTTGCTATCTCTCTGAATTGGGTTGCTATAACCTAATTAACAAGTAAAGACTACCTGTAAATTTTTAGATAATACTGAAATAAAAATTAAGTGGCCTGTATAGAAGCCATGCCAACTTATGTTGATCTCTCTCTCTCTCTCTCTCTCTCTCTCTCTCTCTCTGTATGTGCACATGTGTATGCATATACAGGGCAGAAGACAAGATTGGGTGTCATTCTCCAGGTGACTTCGTTTTGTGTTTGTGACACACATGGAGTAAAATATACTGTCCTAACAGTGACTCCCAGGAATCCACTTGTCTCTGTCTTCCTGGAGATGAGATTATATATGTTTGTACTGCCATACTTAGCACTTTTATGTAGGGTCTGGGAATCAAACTTTGGTCCTCATGCTTCTAAGAGAAATACTTTATTGATGCTACAATCCCAGTGTATGTTGATTTTTATGGACTTTTCAACTATTTCATTATATTATCCTGTGAACATTCTAAAGTATTTCCTTGTATTATGTTTCTTTTGTAAATCTTATTTTATTTTGATAAATTCACCCCTTCCTTACCCACCCAACATTCTTTATATTTTAAGTACTTCAAGACTAACTTGTGCCATCCAAACATTCTTGGATATGTAGTCTTCCACTGAAGAGTGATTGACTTCAAGGACTACACTATCAAAGAAAACTGTCTCTCCTTCTACCAGAAGCTAACAATTTTCAATAGTTCCACAGCTTGGGGAGGGTTTGTGTGTCCAACTCCACCCTTTGTGCTGGGATATCCTCTGGCTTGACTTTGCACAGGTTTAGTGCATGCTATTGTAAGCACTTTGAGTTCATATATGCAGCTGCCCTGTTGTGTCCAACAGTCAGTTTTCTTATAGCAATTCACCACCTTAGGCCTTACATTCTTTCTGCTTCCTCTTCCAAAATTATCCCCGAGCCTTGGAATGGGAAAGATAAATCTATGTTACCTCTCAGGCTGAAAAAAAAAAAATCTGAAGTCGCTTTTTCTATATATCTTGACCTGTTGCATGTCACTGTGTTAATAACCATATATTGTAAACAGAAGCTTCTCAACTGAAAGATGGGAGATGCATTGATGTGTGGATAAGCCATTTCTGTTCATTTAATTCTTTGTTCAATTATCTCAATAACGTTAACAGGTTCACCCCTAGCATCTATGACTATTTTTAACCATAGTTTTTTAGACTAGTGATAATGCCAGGTATGCTTTTTATCTTGTGCAGTGGAATTTAAATCCAATCAAAAAAGTGGTTGGACATGTGTGGTTGATATATCATGCACCCCAATGAACTTATCTGGAGGTCAAAGAACAGAACAGCCACTATATTAAACATAGGTTTAGGCAGTGGTAGCACATGCCTTTAATCCTAGTATTCTGGATCTCTGTGAGTTCAAAGCCACAGTGATGGCAGGAAGCAGAATGGTATATAAGGCATGAGGACCAGGAACCTGAGGCTTTTTAAGCTTTTAGCTTTTAGCAGTAGTTCAGCTGAGATCCATTTGGATGAGGATTCAGAGGCTTTCAGTCTGAGGAAACAAGATCAGCTAAGGAATTGGCAAGGTCAGGTTGGATGTGGCTTGTTCTGTTGTTCTGATCATTCAGCATTCATCCCAATATCTGGCTCCAGGTTTGTTTTTATTAATAAGACATTTTAGAAATTCGTGCTATCTGCATGCCTCTATTGCACCATGTATTTCCGGTCTGTTATTATTGCACTTCACAGGGTTCATTACTGGGTACTTTTGATGATTACTTTTCTAATCTAGTTGTTTATGTAGACCTTTCAGCACTATGAAAGTTAGCCATTAGGGTTGGAGCTAATAGGTGTGTACCAGATTGTATTTAGCATGCTCTGACCCAGCTACATGGTATTTTTAGCAATAGATTCTTGCCATCAAGTTCTGAATGGTAACTGTGCTAGATAATTTTAGATCAACTTGACACATACTAGTGTCATTGGGAAGAGAGGACCTTAATTGAGAAGATTCCTGCATCACATGGGCCCAGGAAGAAGACTTTGGGGAATTGCCTTGATTAATAATTAATGTTGGCAGGCCTAGCTCAATGAAAGTCGAGCTCCCGAGCTCCCGAGCTCCCGAGCTCCCGAGCTCCCGAGCTCCCGAGCTCCCGAGCTCCCGAGCTCCCGAGCTCCCGAGCTCCCGAGCTCCCGAGCTCCCGAGCTCCCGAGCTCCCGAGCTCCCGAGCTCCCGAGCTCCCGAGCTCCCGAGCTCCCGAGCTCCCGAGCTCCCGAGCTCCCGAGCTCCCGAGCTCCCGAGCTCCCGAGCTCCCGAGCTCCCGAGCTCCCGAGCTCCCGAGCTCCCGAGCTCCCGAGCTCCCGAGCTAAATCCCCAACCCGAGCAGAGCCATAGCATAAGCTAGCGTTCCTTAAGGTAGCATACTGTACAGTAGTGTACCATAAAGTACCTGTAGCGTTCAGTAGCATACCATAGTGTACTGTAGTGTACCGTTCTGTAATGTATACAGTGTAGAGGAGCGTAGGGGAGCTTGCCATATAGTGCCATAGTATACTGTAGCTTGCTGTAGCGTAGCGTAGCGCTTGAGTATACAGGACTCGAGTTCGAGATCCAGGACAGGCAACATAAATACAAAGAGAAACCCTGTCTCGAACCTCCCCCTCCCCCCCAAAAAAATGCATTGCTAAGACGTTCTTGTTGATAGGATACTAGGATCGAAAAAGTGATGAACAGGTCTTAGTAGAAAGAGCACTGCCACACAGGTCTGTGGTGTGGACTTCTCTTTCTCCTGGCTTCTTTCCTGCTCATCACCCAAGCTGTTTTCCCACTTCTCACTGTTTCTGACAGCCACCTCTGAACTGTGAAAGTAAAGTACAAAGAGAAACTTCCTATCAGGACTGGTGCATTCTCTTTTCCAGGCAATTCCTTGAAGCTGCTCATCTAAGTTAAAGCACATAGAAAGCTTGAGAAAACACACAAACACTTTCCCAGAAACATATTCACTTTCAGTTTGGGGGTTAATGTAGAGTTTAAACTTTTATAATTCTATTCAGATGTGATTTATTGAATCTTTCTTGATGCATGCATATGCTCTCATTACTTTTCATATCAGTGGAATCAGAGTACCTGAATGCTGGCCTTCTTTTACTTCCTGTGACGTTTTCTGAGTTTGTTTCTACAGCAGCAGGTGGTAATGTAAACAGTTCAGACAATATAACAACAGTATAGATGTTCTTCAACCAGTAAGACAAAGAATTGCCATGTAGTTCTATCATTATATGGTTAGATTTGTAAAGAAAACAAAATCAAAACCTGGTAACAAGTGATAGAGTGAACAGGCAGTCAACAGACAAGAAAAATACCAGGAAGACAGTGCTTGCTTGCTGTAAATAGAAATTCCTAAAGATACTTTGTATTTCTTAGAAGAGCTGTGAGAACAGTAACAATATACTTTCTGAGTATGCAGTCATAGAAATATTAATATGAATGTCAAAAGTAATGTTTATCCTTTCAGTTATTAAAAAGCTTCTATGACAGAGCAGTTTTTATATTAAAAGTATTATTTTCCTCTGTGAATCAAGATTTTAGTATTTAGTACTAAAATTTGTTCTCAACTCACAATCAACATGACTTTCCTCTTTTCTTATCTTGCAGTATTTTTAGAGATTGCAATTCAGAGATTGAGTAGTTAGTCAGAGATTGAGAAGTTAGGTCAATGATGCATTTTGAGTGGATTCCTGTGGGGAAAAACTCTATCTCTGCTGATTTTTTAAGCATGCAAATAAATGCCCAGGTGTTCCAGCAACAATTACTAAAGGATTCTTCTTTTGTCAGGTGGTGGTGGTGGTGGTGGTGGTGGTGGTGCTGGTGGTGGTGGTGCATGCCTTTAATCCCAACACCCGGGAGGCAGAACCAGGTGGATCTCTGTGAGTCTGAGGCCAGCCTGAGCTACAGAGTGAGTCCCAGGAAAGGAGCAAAGCTACACAACAAAACATTGTATTTTCCTTTCTATACACAATTACTTTTCTTCATCTAAAAACAATGGATCTATTTCTGATAAATGCATAATATTTCATTTATGTATCTCCTATTCTGTAGTGGCTTATATTATGTTCATGAAGGATGGGAACATATATCTTCTGTGGAGTAACTAGACATCTTCAATCATCAGATTAATGCTGACCTTGAAGCATTAGTCAGAAAGTATCCTTGTGGTTTTTTTTTTTTCTCTGAAAGATGTGAAAGAGAATTTCTCTTTTCTATAATTTGGATGCTGATGGGATCCACCAATGAAAGGCCTATTTTTGTTCGTGTGGTTGGATTTTCTTTTTATTTGGCAAGAGTTGTGCTTGGTACTATTTAATAGATAAAAATATATTGAGATTATTTTTCTTTATGTGAGTTTTGATTGATTGATTTTTTTTAAAATTAATCTATCTCATGTAGTTCATCAAATCCTTGATAATAGAATTAGTCCCCATGGTTCCATGGCCTTTTGGTTCCATTTTTCTTAGTTACCTTCAGTGTGACATAGACCACCTTATTTTTTTCTGTAGATTTCATCATTCTTAACAACACTAATCTACTTTCCAAGGTTTATATTTATTTATTTATGTGTTCATGTGTGTGATTGTGTGACATTATGCCACATGTCTACGTGTATTCATGAAAGCCAGGAAAGGATGTCAGTTTTCCTGGAGATGGAGTTACAGACAGTTGTGGGCTATGAAGCACAAACACTGAGAACTGAACTCAGGCCTCTATAAGACCTGTGTGTGCACACATTTCCTATTGCTCTTCATTGACTTTTGATGAGGTTGTTATTTTAGATAATTTGCTACCTTATTTGATTAATGACTTAGCTGGGATATTGAGTGATGTGTGTTTCCCACAGTGAATCTTGTATTTTAAACCATCAGCGATTAGCATTGTATGTGAATGTGTTACCACAGAGTGCCTGTGGCTCTATGGAAATCTTTTACCTGTTTTCTGATCGCTCTGCTAAGCTATTTGTTCCTGTTTTATTACCTCTGTTAGTTATACTCCACTCAATTAATCCTTCATTATTTTGTTTTTATCATATCATAATATATTGGCTATATTTATTTTCAATTCCACAGATATTTCATGTCATACTTAATATTTCCCTGGCCCTTTTTGGAAAGTTGAATGCATTTTCATTTATTTCATTGCTCTGTAGAAAATACTAGCCCTTTCTTAGTGTCCTCCATTACCAGCTCTCCTGCTTCTTCAATAACACTAGTAAGCATCATCTCACCTAAATCATGTTCTAAGAGACAATTCTTTTGAAAAAGTATTAATTTGGAAATGCTGAAATTTTTAACTAATTTAACTGAAATCAATAACTATTGATTTTATTGATAATAAAACTTGCCTTTTATTAATTATAAAATATATATTTTCTACATTGTCTACTTCCCCACATTTTGATGCGAAGTAAAAACCTATGATAATTTATTGATATACTTAAAATATTTTCCTCATTACGTGATCCATATATATGTGTATAAATATACACATATATATTTATATTTATAATTTTAATGGATATTGTAGAGTCCATGAAACATTGCATAATGTTTCTCTTTTTTTGGTTTTTCCAGACAGGGTTTCTCTGTGTAGCTTTGCACCTCTCTTGGATCTCGCTCTGTAGACCAGGCTGGCCTCGAACTCACAAAGATCTGCCTAGTTCTGCCTCCCGAGTGCTGGGATTAAATGCATGTGCCACCACTGCCAGGCTACGATGTTTCTTATACAGTTTTAACTATCACCATTGTGGATTACCTCTATTTATTCAGATTACATGTTATTGTGTAGAAATTTCTTCTCAGCTAAACCTTCATCTTGGAGGGTAACTCTTTAAATCACAGAATATTCCAAAGGGAGGTGAAGCATTCCATGCAATGGCAACCTCACTGAACTCAAAAAGTAAACAATGCAAAGGCTTCAGGAAGTCACTGAAACTGACAAGATGTACTAGGTTCCATGTTCTACCCAAACATAAGAGCAGTAAAGACTTCTGAGAAACACTCTTAGGCACAGTGAGCTTCCTAGAAGTATATAAGAAAAGATAAGACATTTAGAATATGCAGAGACCAGTCCAGCTGTCTGTAAGAAGCTTTAATTTCCAACATGTTGTATTGTTGCAGGCTGAGCAATGCACACCCGATTTAGAGCTTCCGTAAACTGTCACCCAGGCTGGGTGTGTATTTGGTTGATGCAGCTGTATTTGATTAATTTCTGCTCTTGTAAATAATCACCCACAAATACTGTTAATGTAATCTCAACATATTTCATTGGTTTACTAAGTTGGAATTTGGATATATCTTTACATTGGGCTGTTATTAGATCCCTGTCTTGGGTAAGTAGATTAGATCACATATCACCAGGAATACTGTTATTCAACACATTTATATTCTGATTTATTATCTGGGGTTAGATACAGCTTGATTTTCAACAGTTCAAGTGCCAGGAATGTGGATGTCTATGTGTAAGAATTAGGCCAAAGACCCTTTCAAACATGGTCCTATTGGAAAATAATTAAATTGTAAGGGGTCAGACTTGATAAAATTATTTCCTCTAAGATTGGTTATGATGAGCATGACCTCTCTCCTGAATGACTCTTCCTGATATGCTACTGCAAAACACCATTTAGCAAGTGGTTCTCATCCAAGCCATAGGCTAGTGAAATGCCATTGAGTTGCAGACTACAGCCTAAGTCAACCTCTTTATGATATACTTAGTTATGGATATTTTTATGGCAACACAAAACAAATTAGGATATTTTACTAGTTTTTGTTAATGTCATTTAACTCTTTTTTAGGGAAGGGATGTATACTTTCAACAGAGATACATAAAATCATAAATCTACCTGTCTGCTCATTGCATAATATTTTCATTGTGAATAAATGTTTCTCAGTTAGGATTATTGTCATTGGCCAAAATAGAATACTTTAAAATCTTGATCACAAAGTCATGTGCCATATATTTTTATTCCTGTTGCTGTGATACAAACCAAAAGAATACAAAGCCTGCAGCAGTAAATTTCTCTGGTCCAGCCTGGCCCACTATCTATATGAATCTCTCCCACACATGTCCCCCAGCAGCTTAATAACAAGTAAACATACAGGACTTATATTATTTACAAACTGTATGGTCTAGGGTAGGCTTCTTGCTAGCTAGCTCTTATACCTTAACCCATTTCTTTTCTTTTCTTTTCTTTTCTTTTTTTTTTTTTTTTTGGTTTTTCGAGACAGGTTTTCTCTGTGTAGCTTTGCGCCCGTCCTGGAACTTGCTTTGGAGACCAGGCTGGCCTCGAACTCACAGAGATCCGCCTGCCTCTGCCTCCTGAGTGCTGGGATTAAAGGCATGTGCCACCACCGCCCAGCCTAACCCATTTCTATTATTCGGTTTTCCTACATGTTCTGTGGCTTACCTGTCTGTTGGCATGTTGTTCTTTGGGTGGCAGGCTGATGTCTTCTCCAGACTCAGCCTCTCTTTCCTGTCTCTCTCCTTGGATTGTTTGTCTGCCTCTAAGCTGCCTTGCAATAGGCCAAAGTAATTTATTTATTAACCAGTGGGAACAATGTATATTCAAAGCATACAAAAAGACATCCCCCCCATCAAAATCCCTCACTAAAAGCAACTTAAGTAGAGGAGAAAGGGTTCACTCTTGCTCACAGTTTGAAGTTAAAGTCTTTTATGGTAGGAAATTCACAGTACTAACTACTTGAAGCAGGTGACCACATTTTATTTAGAGTCAAGAAACAGAGAGTGGTGAATACATGTTTCTTCAAGTTCAGCTTTCCACTTTATACAGGGAATAGTGCTGCCCAACAATTAAGATGAATCTTCATATATTGGTCATCATAGTTAAGAAAATCCCCCTAGGTATGCCAAGATGCCTTTCTTCCAGGTGACTCCAGATCATACCAAATTGTCAATTAACATTAACTATCATAAACAGCCTTCATATAACTGTAATGTATACTGAATTGAATTTCATATTTATTTTTAAATTTATCTTTTCCCCCCACTTTCTTATTGAAAATATTTTTCTCATAAAATGTATCCTGACTATAAATTTATTACTTTATGAATAAATTTGTTTAACTTTTAATGAATTGTTATCAGACACAGGCCTGTGATAGAATATAGTAAATAAATGTTTAATTGTTCACAGTTGTTTGTATGATGTGTAAAATGACAGCTGTGTTACATGCAAAGGTAGCATTTAGTGTGACCATTCCATATGCCCTCTATGTGACATGCAGATTGTGACAATGAGATCCCTTTATGAAAATATTAATTTGACTTACAGTATTTATAAATAGAGCATCTTTATACAATACAAAAGGAAGCTACCCTGTTTTGACCATCTGCTATGTTTTATTTTCAAATCTGGGATGTGCACACACTTTTCTTAAGAAATAAATCTCTGGGAAAATATGAATAGATGTGGAATTACAACTGTCCCTATGCTCATTAGCATTACCATTCATTCACAAATGTACATATGAGACTCTCTCATTCTTGCAGGTGAACAGTCTGTGGAGACTGATGTATGTAAAGGTTAGGTTATGTCTGATCATCGCCTTCCACTCTGGGATACTTTGTCCTTAGTTTAGTGAAACACAATGAGGTCAAGGGCTGTACAATTTCTAATTCATTTTGATTGTTTTTCTCAGAGCATATCTCTATGAGTGACTGATGTTCTGCTATACTCAGTTTTCTTTGAGGCTGGAAATTTTAATTAGTCCTCTGTGTTTTAGGTAGTAATCTTCTGGAAACTCAATGCATATGCCTCTTCTCACCCATTTTGGCACAAACTTAACTATACTTTGATATTCCTGTTCCTAATTAGTGCACTTACCCAACTATATAGAATTAGATTCCTCCTAATATGAAGTTCAAATTATAAAGCACTTGTGGACCATCTTAATTTTTTTTGTCACAGCTTGCTTAGAAAATATGCTTACCTCATTCCCAAGTATCATACTTCATTATTATTTTACTAACTATTCATTCCTGTAACACTTGTATCTATATTTTCTTTTAAGATAGTTGAAACTACATATTAACCTAGATTCTCTCACATAAAGAAAGCACTTTATTTTTATGCTTTATTCAATATATTGTGTATTTATATGTGCATGGGCACATGTGTAGCTCATTCTATTAGTGGAGGTCAAAAGAAAACTATCAGGAGTCAGTTTTGCGACTCCTGCATGTTGAACTTGGAGAAGAACTCACACCCTCAGGCCTGGAAGCAAATGCCTTCCCCTGCTTAGCCATCATACCACTACAGAAAAGTACCTTCAAAGTATTTTACAAGCAGTATTTTTACTAATGGCTAACTGTTTGAATAAATAATATATTAAAACATTGAAAGCCCAATTTGGAGTACTAAGTTTGAAATAGAGAGCTTTTGGTTCCTAAGAAGGTCCATGATTAAAGAGGCTAAGTGTTAATCTGTAGCCTGAAGGTTTCCTAGAAATAGTGATTTAGTTAGTTCACAAAGTAGTGTAGTAAAGTAAATTTGTGCATCATGCACCCCCATATCTCTCATGAGTGTGTATGTGTGTGTGTTGTGTGACGTGTGTGTGTGTGTGTGTGTGTGTGTGTGTGTGTGCAACAATAATGACTGAAGAAGAAAATACCTTGAATTGGAGTGAGGCAGATATGGGAGGCAGGAGGATTAGAGGAGGAAGAGAGGTGAAGAGAGAAAGAGTATTCATATAGAAATTCTGTAATTATATTATAATCTCAAAACTAAAATAATAAATCCAAAAAGAGTGACCCAAAATGTTTTGTAAATTTGAACTTACATAAATTGATTTCACCCTGTTGTGTCTTTAGCTTTAAAGGAGAATACATGTATATGTTATATATGCAATTATAATAATTTATATCTCCTCCCAAATCTTTTTCACCATACTTACCCATTCTACTACATGCCTTCATTCTCCATCTCTTTTGAAAACAAAGAAAAAAGGAAAGAAAGAAAGAAAAAAAACCAGAAGAAAACAAAACAAACAAACATAAAAAAGCATAGTAAACAGTAAAGCCCCATCTGGCTTAGATCTATGTACCTCCCATGTGCACTGCCATAGACTTTAAGTTCATATGTGCATCAGTCCTGTTGTGTCTAGAAGATATTTTTACATTGGGGTCATTACTATCTTTGCTCCTCCATTCCAAAATTAAAAACAAAAAAATAAAAAAAACAACAACAGTCAATAAAAGAAATTGGATGTAAAAAAGGAAAGAAGTATAGTACATATTCAGTCAACTTCTGTATGAAAACTTAATGCAAACCTCATGCTGTTCTAGAGGTAACCCACTCATCAGAATTAAGAAAGGATTCCTCCATAAAATATAACACATTGAATCAACCTAAAAAGTGGAATAAGTGAAAAAAAATCAGTCAAGAGTAGGCTTTTGTGACTGCATTTGCTGGCAATGTCAGAATTCAGCCATTGGAAACAGTGAGGCTCTGATGCAAAGACACAGAGGTATACGTCACACACTAACATACAGACCTTTATTTGAATCTGGAGTGGGATAGCCAGGTAACATTTCCCAATTTAGATAATACTTTTTAAAATATCTCTGCCGTGGGATGTTCTGTATGTCAAATGTATTGCTCTTATTGGTTAAAATACATAAAGTGCTGATTGGCCAGTAGCCAGGCAGGAAGGATAGGGTAGGCGGGACAAGGAAGAGGAGAAGACGGGGGACAGGAAGGCTGGGAGGGGACACTGCCAGCTGCTGCCATGAGAAGCAACATGTAAAGACACCGGTAAGCCACAAGCCATGTGGCAAAGTATAGACTAACAGAAATGGGTTAATTTAAGATAGAAGAAGTAGATAACAAGAAGCCTGCCACAGCCATACTGTTTGTAAGCCATATAAGTTTCTGTGTGTTTACTTGGTTGGGTCTGAGCTACTGTGGGACTGGCGGGTGAGAGAGATTTGTCCTGACTGTGGGCCAGGCAGGAAAACTCTAACTACAAATGGCGTCCAATGTGTTGGCAAGAATTTCCACCTAAAACCTGAGAAAAAAGATTCTAAAACAGAGCTAAAAACAGCTTCCTAGTTGTCTCTTTCAAGTTAGTGGCAGACTGCCAGTTTGAGCTACTATGGCGGGTTCCTGGAGTGTGCTTCTGACCTGCAGTGTGGTGGGAATGAGGAATCTACAAGCAGCACTTTACTCTGCTGCATGGTGGATTTAGCCTTTGCTAGTTTTAAAAAAAAAGGTGTTTCTGGTCTATGTGCTACTTTGATAGAACTGGTACACATGGCTCCAGACCCAGAGCTGGCAGTAAACTGTACCACCGCCAAGTTGGGAAGATGAGGTGGGTGGATCCAGCAGCCACAGTGGCGTTTCAGTCTTACAAAGATGAATATTACACAGAGAATCTGGTTTGTGTTGTCTTTGGGATTTTTAATGGCAGAAAAAGATTTGATCGTAAAAGCTGTTGAGTTAAACAAATATGTAAATTTTAAAGGTACCTTGACTTCAAAATTTGGATATAAGGATATGTTGCTTTGGAAAAGAGTCTCTGCTTTTGTTTCCACAGAAAGACAGAGGCTATGGATTTGTTCCAGATTAAGATACATCAGGTTTGATCAGCCAAGACCACCTGAAAGGTCTCCGATGACACCATGGCCCAGATGATCCAACATCCAGAATGGTTTCAAGGCAACTGGCTCAGAGGTTTACCCTCATGAACTACTCCATAATCCTAAAATTTTCTTTTTGTCCCCATAAGATACAGCACCCCCTTCCAGCAGGAAGTAGTAAGAAAATCTACGCCCAAATTCCCAGCTGACTTTGGAGATGGAATTGACTCACTCCTTCTCTAAACTCAAGCACATTGTTAAAATAAAAGGTTAAGAGATTCTTGTGTCCCAAATCAGAAGAGCCCTCTGGTGTGGGACAGAGAAAAACCACTATTTTATTTAAAACAGGTTGATTATAAGTGCAATCTCTTTCTAAAGATAAAAAGGGGATATGATATAGATATGATAGGATGAAAAGGTAGATTAATGAACTTACTTCTAAAGAGCAACAACTTGTTTAAAATGTTTTACATTGGTATAGATTTTAATCTATTGATACAAAGTTAATTTTGTTATACTGTATGTATATTTCTACTCTTGTTTAAAATATTGTTTGTACAGCTCATTTAAAATTGTAATGGATAATTAAAAATAGAGTAATAACTTGTCGTCTATGATAATCATACTCATAGCCATGTTAGTTAAGTCTTGTAGGTATACACAGAGATATTTCAGATAGACAGGTAATCTTCAAACACTTCAAAGGTCTACAGAATATGACATTTAAAATATTTTAAAAATTTAGACTTTCTGGACAGTGAAACATGTCTGTTCCTGGCAGCACCAATTTATTTCAGCAAGGAGGATGGGCATTAAAGACACTTCATATGGAGTTTATCTTCACCTTGGCAAAAATAGCCATTTGGGTAAGAAACTGTTCTTGCCTGGACCGCTTGATTGACTGGACGTGCAGGACCCATAGAAAGGTGACCACTAAATTTTGCTTGACAAAATGGTCCTTCAGGTTCATGCTTCACAGAGGAAACCACCAGACATTCTACAGGACACTGAGAGAAGTGACCAAGAGACTCTAGCCCTGTGGGCTGAAGACAAATGCCCCAACTTTACAAAGAAACATTAGATGACTGTCCAGGCTGCCAGCTATCTCTGTCTACTCTTGCAAGACTCCCAAAAAATGCTTGCATCCTTCTCCCAGTTCTCAGGTAATATTATATCCTTCTGAGGCTTTTGATATGGTTGAAGACTAAATAGTTATAATTTCCTCAGTTATGATAAAAGATAAGTTAGATATAAAACCTTAGACTCACAAATATAAGATAGGATATCTTCTTTAATATTGTAACTGTAATTCTTGCTTGATAATTGTTTTATTATCTAAAATTTTACTATATAAAAGTTAAAACCTTGCTTTTTAAAAAAAAAAGAAAAGGGGAAGTGCTGTGGGATGTTCTGTATGTCAAATGTGTTGCTCTGATTGGTTAAAATACATAAAGTGCTGATTGGCCAGTAGCCAGACAGAAAGGATACGGTACGTGGGACAAGGAAGAGGAGAAGACGGGGGACAGGAAGGCTGGGAGGGGACACTGCCAGCTGCTGCCATGAGAAGCAACATGTAAAGACACCGGTAAGCCACAAGCCATGTGGCAAAGTATAGACTAACAGAAATGGGTTAATTTAAGATAGAAGAAGTAGATAACAAGCAGCCTGCCACAGCCATACAGTTTGTGAGCAATGTAAGTTTCTGTGTGCTTTCTTGGTTGTGTCTGAGCTACTGTGGGACTGGTGGGTAAGAGAGATTTGTCCTGACTGTGGGCCAGGCAGGAAAACTCTAACTACATATCTCTAAGCATTTTTCCATAGAAACTTCACATGAAGATTCTAGAAATGAGTACAGCCATATTGTAGCTCCATATGTAGAAATGTAGGCTGAACAGAAGATCTGACCAACATGATGCCCTGTGAGAAGATGGGATCAAAAAGATGTGAGAAAGTAACATTTCATATTTCTTCATTTCTGTTATGATACCAAGGTATTCCTCTTCTTTCTTTATCCTTTTGGCTAGATATCATTCAGAATTCTACCCACAGACAGCCAAGAGGATAGTCCATATAAATAATCCTGTCCCCTTATCTCCATGGGAACCTTCTACAGTCACCATTAGGGAAACCAATATATGGAGACTTCAGTAACATTTATAAAAGCATGTACTACATATTAGAACCTATGCATATAACCTTTATAGTATAAAACATTTCTGTATTACTTATATTTAGCAAAATGTGCATGCTGTATAAATTATTATTGTCCTGTATTGTTTAGAGAACAGTAACTAAAAGAATTCTGTGTATGTCCAGTACAGGACAATTATTTAATAATATCTATCTAATCTTGGTTGTGGCTCAGAATCTGTTAAAGCAGACTATTGCCTTTTGTTTGTGTGGTGAGAGAGGAGAGGGCAGAGAGAGTTAAGTCAATTCATATCCATCTATTGATTGGCTCATGTGTTTATGTAAATTAGTAAGGCATCAATCTACAAGACAGTCTGTCAGACCAGAGACATCTGGCCAGGAAGTGATATTATCAGGGTTGAGACATAATTCCTCAGGGAAATTTCAGCTTTATAATTATAAACTTTCAACTGATTGGATGAAGCCAGGATAGTAGAAAGTAATCTACTTAAAGTCAATTGATTGTAGCTGTTATCCACATCAAGAAAACGCCTTTACAGCAACACCAAGATTAGGGCATAATCAAATGACTGAGTACTATAACCCACCTAAGTACTGAGCTGAGCTGAGCTGAGCTGAGCTGAGTTGAGATGACCTGAGCTGAGAGCTGAGCTGAGCTGAGCTGAGCTGAGCGGTAGACCATGCTGGCCTCAGACTCACAGAGATCTTCCTGCTTCTGCTTACTGAGTACTGGGATTAAAGTCCTGCGCCAACACCACCCGGCTGCAGCTGTTCTTAATAGAAGTATAGACATATTGATTATTCCTAGCCACTTCCCAAAAATCTATGTATACTATGTTCTTATGCCTGTTAACTTTATTCCTCTAAGACAAAGCTACATCAATATAGCTATAGCTCCACCAGGCATTCAAAGCAAGAGTAACTCTAGATATACCAAGCTCTTTATCTGTCAACATTATTTCTCTGAGATGAAATCCTGTTTTCATAACTACAGTTACATCTAGTTCCCTAGTTCATAGCCCTGCTAAAGATTTAACTCCTATGCTTCCAGTCTCATTTTTGTCTTCCGTGTCCTCTTTCTACATCTCTGCTACTCTCTACTCTTAGCACTCAGAAGACTCTAATCATGATCTGCTTACCCTCTAAGGAACCTCTCTCTCTCACCACACTGCTCTGTCCTGTCTACAGAAAAGGCTTGCTCTTTCTTTCCCTGGAAATGTGGTTCCCTGCCTCCTCAGGAATGTTGTTTTACCTCTCACCTTGACATGTAAAAACTTTTGTTCTGAGACAAATGCTCTGCAGAACCACTAGGTGGAGGCAAGGGGATGGTCTGAGTTTCATTAGCACAAGAAGCAAAGCTATGTGTCTCCTGCCAGCTTGTCTCCTAAGCTCAGCAGGGGAGTTAGTAAATTAGTTCAGCAGGTTTGGGGAGCTGAACTGTTTGCCAATTGGTTTGGGCACACAAAGATTTCATAGCAAAAGACAGCTGGAATATTAAAGGCTGGATAACACCAAATGTTCATAATAAATGGCTTTGCCTATTGACAGACCCTTGGCCGGTGAAAGTTTAGCTTTAATACACAGCTGAATCTCTATAATATATTCTTGGGGCTCACATTACTATTTTAATTATTTTATTAGCCTAATCAGTACCATAGTATATTCTCTTGTCAATAATGATAAAAATGAGAATATCTGAGGAAGAAGAATAAAAACTTTGAAATAATTGAATATTGTTATTTACAAAAACCATATGCAAACTGATTAAAGTAGGCTTTGCTTAGAAATTAAAAAAATTGGGGTTGTGGATTTAGCTCAGTAGTAGAATGCTTGCCTAGCAAGTGCAAGGCCCTGGGTTCGATCCTCAGCTCAAAAAAAAATGGAAAAAATTAAATATACACATCAGCAAAGACATTGATATACGTATTTGCAGTTGTTCTTTTTTCTTTTTTTTGGTTTTTTGTTTGTTTGTTTTTGTTTTTTTCAAGACAGGGTTTCTTTGTGTACCTTTGCGCCTTTCCAGGAACTTGCTTTGTAGACCATGCTGGCCTCAAACTCACAGAGATCTTCCTGCCTCTGCATCCTGAGTGCTGGGATTAAAGTCCTGTATCAACACCACCTGGCTGCAGCCATTCTTAATAGAAGTATATACAAATTGGTAAATACATGCAGACATTGTAATTCCTACAGCTTACTTTATCAAATTTATCAATAATTTCTTGAGTTTTAGTAAGGTCTGTATTTACCTTAAGAATTACAGTATAAAATTTATATTTGGAACACATAAATATTCTCTTGATGTTAATAATTAGAAGTAAATGAATTCTAGACTCTCCACACTAACTCCTGTATGTTCTATATCTCTCAGTTACCAAAGAAATTTCTTTGCAAAATATTTTTGTGCTTTTGTTAATAGCATAGCATTATACAGCTATGTGATATATAGCTTTTGTGATTATTTCTAATAGAAAAAACTCATTGATAGACATAATATATCTAAACTCTATGAAGACAGAATTAGGGATACTTATACAATCTATTTAGAATTCCTTTCTTAAGGAATTTCCTCTGATTATATTAAATGTGTCTGAAAACCAAATTTAGAGCATGGCTATCACTAAAATATTATAAAGAATGTCAGTTAAGATAATTTCATGTGTCAGTGTCTTCAAGTATCCTCTCCATAAGTTGTCTAGGAAACCATTATTTTATTAGAGAAAAATTGTTTGTATATTAGTGTAGTGGGTAGCCATCCGAGCATTGGCCTGGAAGTTCCAACCCCCATTGAGGCTTTAGTAATGGTCATGCCCACAAGGCGGGGCGGAGGAGAAAGCAGAAGACCCAGGATCGAGAGGAGGTCTCTCTTGCTTCAGGGACACTGGACGCAGGAGGTACACCGAGCACAATTCTCCAGAGAACACCGCCAGACTGTGCCATACCTTTGCCAGACCCTACAACCTATCCCTTCATTTGTAAGTTACCCCACAAAATAAACCTCCCTTTTAATTACGTGGAGTGGCCTTAATAATTTCACCAATATCATAGTTGTAGTTTCCTTGGTTATGATACAAGGTAAGTTGGATATGAAACTTTGGACTCACAAATATAAGATAGATAGGATATCTTCTTTCTTTAATATTGTGGCTATAATTCTTGCTTGATAATTGTTTTGTTATCTGTAATTTTACTATGTAAAAGTTAACCCTCCTTTTTTAACAAAAAGAAAAGGGGAAGTGCTGTGGATATCACTCTGTATAAATAAGTGCTGATTGGCCAGTAGCCAGGCAGGAAGGATAAGGTAGGCAGGACAAGGAAGAGGAGAAGGCTGGGAACAGGAAGGCTGAGAGGAGACACTGCCAGCCGCTGCCATGAGAAGCAACATATAAAGGTACTGGTAAGCCACGAGCCACGTGGCAAAGTATAGACTAACAGAAATGGGCTAAATATAAGAGTAAGAACTAGACAATTTATAGGCCTGAGCTAATGGCCAAGCAGTTTAAATAATATAAGTATCTGTATGATTATTTTATATGTGGGTTGTGGGACCACGGGGGCTTGGTGGAACCTGGAGAGAAGCTCTCCAACTACACATTAGTTTTCATATAATACATGAAAATTACATATAATGGCTTGAGGACTACAAACACAGAGTCCTACATAACTCCACCAAGTAGATATACCCACAACTTTTACCTTGCCACCAGAGTACTACATGTCCTGTGCACCTCCCCAGGTAGCACCATCCACTCCAGATGTGACTCCAGCACCTGTCATCTCTGGACTAACTTTGAACATTATGATCCTTCCATAGATGTCTGAATTTTGCAACTAGTACCTGTTAACTCTACAGAAAGCTTAATAATCTATACAAAGAAACTGCATCTAACCTTGTTTAAGCTATGGACTACTTCTTATGTCTTATTTGCACATCAAGACAAAGTGGTCCTAGGATTGAACTCCAAACACCACTCAGTTGGTTCAAAACCTGACAAGTTAGGGTAAGAATAAATAGAGATATAAATATTTATAAAGCACAGTGATGGATGTAGGAGACATATATCCACATCAAAAACAACCAAAAATGACCTGAGGTACCTAGATTCCATCAGAAAAATGAAAAGAATATAAGTAATCAAGACAATGTAAAAATTAAATTGCATAGTAATATTCCCTGAGAAAAACAGCTTATTGACTCACAGAGCAAAAATTTCAAAATAACAATTTCAAATATATTAAAAGAACTCAAAGAAGATATTAATTAAATGCCATCATGAAAACAACGTTGAATTAAATAAGGATGCAAGTAAAGATATGAAAAGAAAATTTAATAAAGGAAATAATTTATTTTTATTAATTAAATATGTTGTTTGACATTATTATATACGTGTAAAAATGTATTCTCATTTTCCACCATGGTCAACCCTTCTCATTCCTTAAAATTCTTTTTCCTACTTTCCTGTCTTTTGTTTTTTAGTCCAATTTCCTGCCTTGAGTTCCTGACCTAACTTCCATTCATGATGGACTTAATCTGTGAGGTGAAATAAACCCTATTATCCCCAAGATTTTTTTCTTTATTATTTGTTTATTTATTTTCAGTGTTTTATCACAATAGAAAGTCTAACTAAGACTAGAATCATTCACTAGAGTGTGGCCAATCTACCAGAAACCAAACACTTAAAGAAAACTGTTCTTCCCTTAGAATGTAGACTGGTCTTGTGCAAGCCACCACAGCTGCAATGAGTCCATGAGTTGAGGTAGTCATGTCATGTCCAAAAGATCCTGTTTTCTGTAGTCCCCTGGATCTTAAATGTTTTTGATGTTCTTTGAGTTTTTTTAATATAATTGAAATTGTTATGTTGAAATTATTGCCCTGTTAAATGTTCACGGACACTGTGATGGTCCATGAACTTTAAAAAAGTGGAGTGAGAGAGCCTTCCAGCACCTGACTGGACTAAGAGGTGAGTCTTTATCCTCATATCAGAACACCCCAGCCCCTAGGCTTTGGACCCAGGGGTACAACCCTGCACCCCTACATCCCCACCCATTACAGTTCCAGTTTCAGGCCAGTTGGCAGGCAGACCTCCTGCATACAGGTCAGACTACCACCATCCCCCATCAGATGCTGTAACCCAAGCCCCACCTCCCCCAAATCCCACCCACCCTCCAAGACTACAACTGTTCCCTGAGAGAGAACCTGCCAGCACCCACCTGGACTAAGAGGCCAGTTGGCAGGCGGTAGCTGGAGAGCTTTTCTCCAGGTCCCACCAAGACCTAGCGATCTGGTAACCCACTTATAAAATAATCACACAGACGCTTATATTATTTAAACTGTTTGGCCTAGTGGCTCAGGTTTCTTGCTATCTACTTCTTCTATCTTACATTAACCCATTTCTATTAATCTACACTTTGCCACATGGCTTGTAGTGTACTGGTACCTTACATCTCCCTTGTCATGGCGGCAGCTGGCACGTCTCCCTCCTCAGCCTTCCACTTCCCCAAATTCTCTTCTCTCTTGTACTACCTATACTTCCTGCCTGGCTACTGGCCAATCAGTGTTTTATTTACTAACCAATCAGAGGAACACATTTGGCATACAGAACATACCACTGCAGCAGGCAGACATCCTGCAGACAGGTCAGACTATCACCATCTACCACATGGTAAGACTGCAGCTACTCCCTGAAACAGAGCCCACTAGTGCCAGTTGGACTAAGAGCTGCTCCCTAAGACAAAAAGTCCATCAGCAGTAACTAGACCAAGAGCTCCCACTGGATCGAGAGTATCAGACCAAGAGAGACTACCTCAGACACAGACCCTGCTTGCTCCAGGTGAAGAAAGAGATGGGTAGATGCCAGTACAAAAATACAGTCAACAACATAAAAACCAATATGGCTCCATCAGAACCTACATCAGCAAGACCTGAACAACTCAACACAGAAGAAACAGAAGATATCTACCATAAAAATGAGTTTAAGAAGATATTAGAGACCTTAAAGGAGGAAATGAAAATTTCTCTTAAAGAAATTGAGGAAAGTAAAACAAAAAATGGGAAGAAATCAATAAATCCCATGAAAGCCAAGAGAAAGCAATTAAACAAGTGAGGGAAACAGTTCAAGATTTCAAAACTGAAATGGGGTCAATAAAGAAGACTCAAACTGAGGTAATTCTGGAAGTGGAAAAGCAGAGTAAATGAACAGGAACTACAGATGCAAGTATAACCAACAGAATGCAAAAGATGGAAGAGCAGATCTCTGGCGTTGAAGATACGGTAGAAGAAATAGATTCATCAGTCAAAGAAAACACTAAAACCAACAAAGTCATGACCCAAAGTGTCCAGGAAATTTGGGACACCATGAAAAGACCAAACCTAAGAATAATAGGGATAGAAGAAGAAGAATACCAATTCAAAGGCACAGAAAATATACTCAACAAAATCATAGAAGAAAACTTTCCCAAGCTAAAGAAGGAAATGCCTATAAAAATATAAGAAGGTTAAAGAACACCAAATAGACTGGATCCAAAAAAAAAGTCCCCTCACCACATAATAATTAAACCACTAAACATACAGAATAAAGAAAAAAATATTAAGAGCTGCAAAAGAAAAAGGTCAAGTAACCTATAAAGGCAGATCCATAAGAATAACACTTGAATTCTCAATGGAGACTCTAAAGGCCAGAAGGTCCTGGACAGATAGATGTTCAGCACATACTAAGAGACCATGGATGCCAACCCATACTATTATTCCCAACAAAACTCTCAATCAACATAAATGTAGTAAACAAAATATTCTATGATAAAACCAGATTTAAACAATATCTCTCCAAAAATCCAGCCCTACAGAAAGCACTCGAAGGAAAAGTCCAACCTAAGGAAGTTAGATACACCCATGAAAACACAGGCGATAGTCCAATACCAACAAAAACCAAAGAAGGGAAACATACAACACTACCACCAAAAAATAACAGGAATTAACAATAACTGGTCATTAATATCAATCAATATCAATGGTCTCAATTCACCTATAAAAAGACACAGGCTAACAGAATGGATACAAAAACAAGATCCATCCATTTGCTGCATACAAGAAACACACCTCAACTTCAAAGACAGCACCTCAGAATAAAAGTCTGGAAAAAGACATTCAAATCAAATGGATTTAAGAAGCAAACTGGTGTAGCTATCCTACTATCTAATAAAATAGACTTCAAACTAAAATCAATTGAAAGAGATCAGGAAGGACACTACATATTTATCACAGGGAAAATCTGACATGATGAAGTCTCAATTCTGAACATTTATGCCCCAAATACAAGGGCACCAACATTTGTAGTAAGAGTTTTCCTGCCTGGCCCACAGACAGGACAACTCTCTCTTACCCGCCTGTCCCACAGTCGCTCAGACCCAACCAAGAAAGCACACAGAGACTTATATTGTTTACAAACTGTATGGCTGTGGCAGGCTTCTTGTTATCTACTTCTTCTGTCTTAAATTAACCCATTTCTATTAATCTATACTTTGCCACATGGCTTGTGGCTTACCAGTGTCTTTACATGTTGCTTCTCATGGCAGTGTCTGGCAGTGTCTCTCCCCCAGCCTTTCACTTCCCAGAATTCTCTTCTCTCTTTTCCCACCTATACTTCCTGCCTGGCCACTGGCGAAACAGCATTTAGAAGCATTACTAAAGCTTAGATCGCACATCAAACCCCATACACTAGTGGTGGGAGACTTCAACACCCCACTCTCACCAGTGGACAAGTCTGCCAGAGAGAAACTTAACAGAGAAATAAGGGAACTAAAAGACATTATGGCTCAAATAGACTTAATAGATATCTACAGAATATTCCACCCTAACACAAAAGAATATACCTTCTTTTCAGGACTCCATGGAACCTTCTCCAAAATTGACCACATGCTTGGTCACAAACCTAATCTCAACAGATACAAAAAAATTGAAATAACCTCCTGTGTCTTATCAGACCACCATGGCTTAAAGTTAGATTTCAACAACAAAAATTACAAAAAGCCTACAATCTCATGGAAACTGAATAATGCCCAAATGAATCACCAATGGGTCAAGGAAGAAATAAAGAAACTAAAGATTTCCTAGACTTCAATGAAAATGAATGTACAACATACCCAAACTTATGGGACTAAGAGGAAAATTCATAGCTCTAAATGCCCACATTAAGAAATTGGGGGCTGGAGAGATGGCTCAGAGGTTAAGAGCACCAACTGCTCTTCCAGAGGTCCTGATTTTAATTCCCAGCAACCACATGGTGGCTCAGAACCATCTGTAATGATATCTGGTACCCTCTTCTGTGTACATAAATAAATAAATTTTAAAAAAAAGAAATAAGAGAAATCTCAGACCAGTGACTTAACAGCACAACTGAAAGCTCTAGAATGAGAACAAGCAAACTCACACAGGAGAAACAGACACCAGGAAATAATCAAATTGAGGGATGATATCAATAAAATAGAAACAAAGAGAGTAATACAAAGAATCAATGAAACAAAGAGTTGGTTCAATGAGAAAATCAACAAGATAGATAATCTGTTATCCAAATTAACCAAAAAGCGGAGAGAGAGAGCCTCCAAATTAACAAAATCAAAAATGAAAAAGAGGACATAAAACAGACAATGAGGAAATCAAGAGAATCATCAGGTTATACTTCAAAAACTTGTACTCCACAAAATTGGAAAATCTGAAAGATATGTAACATTTTCTGGATAGGTACCAAATACCAAAGTTAAATCAAGACCAATAAACTATTTAAATAAACCAATAACCCCTAAGGAAATAGAAATGGTCATTAAAAGTCTGCCATGCAGGGCTAGAGAGATGGCTCAGAGATTAAGAGCACAGACTGCTCTTCCAGAGGTCCTGAGTTCAATTCCCAGCAACCACAAGGGTGGCTCACAACGATCTGTAATGATATATGTTGCTCTCTTCTGGACTGTAGTCATATATAATAAATAAATAAATCTTAAAAACGTCTCACATGCAAAAAAAGGCAAGGACCAGATGGTTTCAGTACAGAATTCTACCAGATTTTCAAAGAAGAGCTAATACCAATACTCTTTAAATTTTTCCATACCATAGAAACAAAAGGAACAACACCAAATTCTTTTTATGAGGTTACAGTTACCCTGATACCCAAACCACACAAAGATGCAACAAAGAAAAAGAATTACATACCAATGTCTTTCATGAACATTGATGCAAAAATACCCAATAAAATACTGGCTAACTGAATCCAGGAACACATCAAAAAAATTATCCACCATGACCAAGTAGGCTTTATCATAGAGATGCAAGGATGGTTTAACATAGGAAAATCTGTCAACGTAATACACCATATAAACAAACTGAAAGAAAAAAAAAACACATGATCATCTCATTGGATGCTGAAAAAGCCTTTGGCAAAATCAAACACCCCTTCATGATAAAGGTTCTAGAGAGATCAGGAATACAAGAAACATACCTAAACATATTAAAGGCAATTTATAGCAAGCCTCTAGCCAACATCAAATTAAATGGAGAGAAACTCAAAACAATACCACTAAAATCAGGAACAAGACAAGGCTGTCCCCTCTCCCCATATTTACTCAATATAGCACTTGAAGTTCTAGCTAGAGCAAAAACAAAAGGAGCTCAAAGGGATACAAATTGGAAAGGAAGAAGTCAAACTTTCATTATTTGCAGACAATATGATAGTATACATAAGTGACCCCAAAAATTCTACCAGGGAACTCCTACAGCTGATAAAATCCTTCAGTAGGGTGGCAGGATACAAGGTTAACTAAAAAAAAAATCTGTAGCCCTCCTATATACAAATGAAAACGGGGCTGAGAAAGAAACCTGAGAAACATCACCCTTTATAATAGCCAAAAATGATATAAAATACCTTGGGGTAACTCTAAGCAAGTGAAAGACCTGTATGATAAGAACTTTAAGTCTCTGAAGAAAGAAATTAAAGAAGATATCAGAAAATGGAAAGATCTCCCATGCTCATTGATAGGTAGAATCAACATAGTAAAAATGGCAATGTTACCAAAAGCAATCTACAGATTCAATGCAATCCCCATCAAAATACCAACACAATTATTCACAGACTTGGAAAGAATAATACTTAACTTTATATGGAAAAACAAAAAAACCTAGGATAGCTAAAAGAATCCTGTATGATAAAGCAACCTCTGTGGGCATCATGATCACTGACCTCAAGCTCTACTATAGAGCAATAGTAATAAAAAAAACAGCTTGGTACTGGCATAAAATCCCACATGTGGACCAATGGAATAGAATTTGAAGACCCTGAAATTAATCCATACACCTATGAACATATGATTTTTGACAAAGAAGCCAAAACAGTACCATGAGAAAAAGAAAGCATCTTCAACAAATGGTGCTGGCATAACTGGATTTCAATGTGTAGAAGGCTGCAAATAGATCCATATCTGTCACCATGTACAAAACTCAAGTCCAAGTGGATCAAAACATCAACATAAATCCAGTTACACTGAACTTGATAGGAGAGACAGTAGGAAGTAGTTTTGAAAGCATTGGCACAGGAGACCACTTCCTAAACATAACAAAAGTAGCACAGACACTGAGACTGACAATTAATAAATAGGACCTACTGAAACTGAGAAGCTTTTGTAGAGCAAAGGACACGATCAACAAGACAGCCTGCAGAATGGGAAAAGATCTTCACGAACCCCACATCTGACAGAGGGCTGATCTCCAAAATATATAAAGAACTCAAAAACCTAGACATCAAAATACTGAACAATCCATTTAAAAAATGGGCTACATAGCTTAACAGAGAATTCTCAACAGAAGAATCTCAAATAGCCAAAAGACATTTAATGAAATGCTCAACATCCTTAGTCATCAGGGAAATGAAAATCAAAACCACTCTGAGATACCATCTTACACCTGTTGGAATGGCTAAGATATAAAACACTGAAGACAGCTTATGTTGGAGAGGATGTGGAACAGGGGGAACTCTCCTCTACTGTTGGTGGGAATGTAAACTTGTATGGCCACTCTGGAAATCAGTATGGTGGTTTCTATGAAAATTGGGAATAAGTCTTCTTCAAGACCCAGTTATACCAGTCTTGGGCATATACCCAAGGAATGCTCAATCTTACCACAAGGACACATGCTCAACTATGTTCATAGCAGCATTATTCATAATAGCAAGAACCTGGAAACAACCTAGATGCCCCTCAACTGAAGAATGGATAAATAAAATATGGCACATATACACAAAGGAGTACTACTCAGCAATAAAAACAATGATATCATGAAATTTGCATGCAAATGGATGGAACTAGAAAATATCATCCTGAGTGAGGTAACCCAGACTCAAAGGACAAACAAAGTATGTACTCACTCATAAGTGGATATAGTGGGTAGCCATCCCAGCCTTGGCCTGGAAGTTCCAACTCCCATTGAGGCTTCGGTAATGGTCATGCCTACAAGGCAGGGCTAAGGGAGGAAGCTGACGACCCAGGATCGAGAGGAGAGGTGTCTCTTGGTTCTGGGACCCTGGACGCTGGAGGTAGACCTAAAAGAGTTCTCCAGAGATCACCGCTGGTCTGTGCCGTACTTTTGCCAGAACCTACAACCTATCCCTTCATTTGTAAGTTACCCCACAAAATAAACCTCCCTTTTAACTATGTGTAGTGGCCTTAATAATTTCACCAATAAGTAGATACTAAATGGGAGGGAACTTATGGCCAGACTGCAACCCACAACTCCAGAGAGGCTAGCTAACAGGGAAAGACCCTAGGAGGGACACATGGATGACCCTGTGAAGGAGAAGTGGATGAGATCTACATGAGTGGACTGGGTATGGGTGGTGGCAGAGGGCAAGGAGTGGGGGGATGCAAACATAGGGAAATGGGAGGGTCAAGCTGGAACAGAGACAGAGTGGGAGGGCAGGGAGGAAGATACCATGATAGATGAGAACATCATGGGAATAGGAAGAGGCAGGGTGCTGGGGAGGCTCTCAGGAATCCACAAGGTTGATCCCACCTTGCTGGCAGTGGTCCAGAGGGTGCCTGGACTTGTCTACTCTGGTGACCAGCCTAGCAGATAACCTAGATGTCATCATGGAGCCTTTTCCAATGACTGATGGAGGCAGATGCAGAGATCCACGGCCAGGTACCAGGCTGAGCTCTGGGAATCCAATTAATGAGAGAGAGGAGAGATTTTGCAGGAGAGGGATGTCAAGATCATGATGGGCCACACTAGTAGTGGAGGCCCATAAACTGTGGACTGGTGGCCGTGGAGCCCCCATGGGATTGGACTAGGCCCTCTGGATATGGAAGTCGATTGTTTGGCTCGAACTGTTTGGGGGGCACCCAGGCAGGGGGATTGGGATCTGTTCCTGGTCTATGGGCAGGCTTCTGGAGCCTGGTACTTGTGGTATGACACCTTGCACAGTCTTGGTGCAGTGGGAAGAGGCTTAGACCTGCCTAGGCTCAGTGTGCTGGACTCTGCTGATTCCCCATGGGAGACTTCGATTTGGGGGATGTGGGGATGCAGGGTGGCTTGGGAAGGAGGGTTGGGTGTGGGAGGAGGTTGGAGGGTGGATCTGTGGAGAGTATGTGGAGTGAGTAGAAATTTCCTTAAGAAAAATTTAAAAAGTAAATAAATAAGTAAAATTTTAAAAAAATCCATTATCACTAAACACATATTTATCCAACTGTTTAAGCCCATATTGATTGCAATTTGGGAAAGTGCTTCATTTATATTATCCCATTTGAGACTCACAGGATCAGGAATAAGGACAATGGTATAGATAAAGAAATTTAGCCTTGAAAACATTACCCTGCCCTACCTAATAACAAACAACTTGGAAAAGCTTGAGGTAGAATTCAAAACTCAGGACTGAATCAGCATCTTATTTAATCAATGTCATATTTTATGATCATCTCTACAATTTTATCTGGATATGTTAATTGTACAAAGCAGTGCATTTCACAATGAAATTTCTACCTTACTTTCTTTCCCTACATTCTTTCCATATATAAGAAAGTCATGTCATATTTGTCTTTATTAAACTAGCTTACTTCACGTAACATATACATCCCTGGGTCTATCCATTTTCCTGAAAACAACATAATTTCAGTCTTCATTAAGGTAGAGTAAAACTTGTGTGTGTGTGTGTGTGTGTGTGTGTGTGTGTGTGTGTGTGTCTCCAGTCATTCACTGATGAAGGCCTAGGCTGATTCCACAATTTTACTATTGTAACTAGTGCCTCATTAAACATAGATATACAGGTATCTGTACTATATGCTGTTGTTCTTTTCAGTATATAGTTACAGTTAGGACAACTGGTTCATATAAAAGTTCTGTTTTTCACTATTTAATCTCTATATTGATTTTCACAATAGTATAATCACTATTGTGATTAATTTATAGTCCTACCTTTGAAGTAAATATTTAAAAACATCCATTTTATTATTTTGTGAGAAATTCATACATGAATAGCATATTTACAACATTTCCATTCCACATTACCTTCCAATTACCCTCTGCTTCCCACTTCCTCTTAACTTCATGACCTCTTCTTCTTTAATTGTTATTGATACATATGTATATATAAGTATATCCTCCTGAGTTCATTTAGTGTTAGTCATGTGTATAGGTGTTTAGGTTTGACCACTTGGGATTGGATAACCTACAAGGGACTCATTCCTGGAGAAGATGGATTTTTCCCTCTCTTATTAGTCATTAATTATCTGTAGTTTTTCATCTAGCGGTGGTGTATTTAATTTTTTCTTTGTTTCTTTCTTCTTTGTTTCTTTCTTTTTTGGTAGGGCATGTTTAATTCTCTCATATATTACATCCTTGGAGGGGGTCATCCCTCACTACCACATTTTCCCAGAGTACTCTTGAGTAGGAGTAGCAGGAAATATTAGTTAGAAGGATAGAGGGGAGAGAAACAGATAGAAAATACAGGATAGTCTTGAGAGGGCCTCGATTCTAATCTACCAGGCCTTGACTGTCTTTGCCCTAGGGTATTTAAAGGAATGACAATGGGTGGAGCAAAAGACCTCCCCCCAGCACAGCCAAGTGCAGACCATCTCAGACACCTGCACTCAGGCCTGTGGTCCAATCATTATCTCTATGCAGACCTGCTGGGTAAAGCTACTAGGAAACCTAAAAATGGGCTCCAACACACCCTAACCTCAGTTCCCCCCCCCCCAGTTTATCTCCTCTACCTCCCTTCTCTACACAGTTTACTTCTCCTCTGTCTCCCTTCAGAAAAGGGCAGGCATCACAGGGATACCAACCAATGATAGCATATAAAGTTGCAAAAAGACCAGACACATTCACTCATATTAAGGCTGGATAAGGCAACCCAGCAGGAGGAAAAGGGTCCCCAAAACAGTACAAAGTGTAAGAACCAACCCCTGTTCCCACTGTTTGGAACCATACAAGGCTAAGCTATGCAACCAAACATAAGCAGAGTGCCTAGGTCAGACACATACAGGGTTCCTGTTTGTTGGGTCAGTTTCTGTGAGCCATGCATGATCAGGTTAGTTGATTCTGTGGGTTTTCTTGTAGTGTCCTTGAGCCCTATTGCTCCTACAATATTTTCTCATCCTCTTCACAGGGATTCCCCAAGCTCTACTAATGTTTGCCTGTGGATCTCTCCATCCTCTCCCACAAGCTGCTGGATGAAATCTCTGATGATGATTATGCTAGGCTCCTATCTACAAGTATAACAGAACATTATTAAGAATTATTTCATTGACTTTTTCCCAGTTGTGTTTGGTTCTATCCTAGGTCTCTGGAGTATCCAGCCTCTGGTTCCTGGCCCTCCAGGCAGTGTCATGGATGGGTCTTGAGCTGGATCAGTCATTGGTTGGCCACTTCCACAACGTCTATGTTACTTTTACCCAAGTACATCTTGCATGCAGGACAAATTGTAGCCTGCTGGTAGATGTCTTTCTGTATGCTGTGAATATACGTTGTTGCCATTGGTTGGTAAATAAGCTGCTTTCGCCTATGGCTAGGTAGCTTAGAAACAGGCAAGAAATCCAAGGAGAGAGACAGAAAGAAGAATGACAGAGGAGAAGAGACACCAGCCTGCTGCCCAAGGAACAACATGCCAGCACACCAATAAGCCACAAAATACGTGGTAAAACATAAATTAATAAAAATGGGTTAATTTAAGATATAAGAGGTAGCTAGCAAGAGGCCTGCCATAGACCATGCAATTGGTAATTAATTTTAAGCCTCTGAATAATTATTTTATAAGTGACTGAGGGACCATGTGGCTGGGCAGGACTGGAGAAACCTTCCAGCTACATTTGGCACCCAATGTGGGGCATGCACCCATGACCCTGAGATTGGGAGTCTCATCCTCTACCAACTGAGCTAGCTGGGTGGGATTGGAGAAACCTTCCAGCTACAGTAGGTCAAAGATTTTGTGGCTGGTTTGGTGTCCCAATTCCTCCACTGGAAGACTTGCCTGGTTACAGGAGATGGCCCGTTCAGGCTCTGTATCCTTCAATACTAGGAGTCTTACCTAGGGCCACACTCATAGATTCCTGGGAGTTTCTATTGCACTAAGTTTCTACCTTACCCCCGAAATACCTCCCAATTCCAGTTGTCTCTCCAGGTATTCTCTCCCTCCATCCTCCCCTTCACCTAATCTTTCCTGTTCCCATGTCTACCCACCCCCATGCCACCCATGAAATCTAGTCTATTTTCCCTCTCCAGGGAGATTCATGTGTCCCCCCCTTGAGCACCCTTTATTACTTAGCTGCTCTGGGTCTCTGGATTGTAGCATGATTATCCTTTACTTTAGAGCTAATATCCACTTATAAGTGAATACATTTAATATCTGTCTTTCTGTATCTGGGTTACCTCATTTGGGATGATTTTTAACCAGTTCCATCATTTTCCTTCAAATTTCATGATGTTATTTTTTTTTAACAGTTTTTAATTCACTGTGTAAATGTACCATAATTTCTTTATCCATTCTTTGGTTGAGGGATATTTGGGTTGTTTCCATTTTGAATAAAGCCTCTGTGAATACAGTTGAGCAAATATCCTTGTGATAGGATGGAGCTTCCTTTTGGTATATGCTTAAGAGTGCTATAGCTGGATCTTGAGGTAGATCAATTTCCAACTTTCTGAGGAACCACATATTGATTTTGATAGTGACTGTACAAGTTTGCACTTCCACCAGCAATGGAGGAGTGTTCCTTTTGCTCTCCTTTGATGTGGGGTTGGTGAAGATCTTTACCCATTCTGCAGACTGTCATTTTGTCCTATTGATTGTATCCTTTGCCTTTCAGAACCTTTTCAGTTTCATGTGGTCCCATTTATTAAATGTCAATCTTAATGCCTACACTATTGATGTTCTGTTCAAGAAGTTGTCTCCTGTGCTAATGTGTTCAGGGCTATTCTCCACTTACTCTTCCATCAGAGTTAGTGTATCTGGATTTATGTTGACATCTTTGATCTACTTGAACTTGAATTTTGTGCAGGGTGATAGATATGGATCTATTTGCATTCTTCTACATGCTTACATCCAGTTAGACCAGCTCAATTTGTTGGGGATGATTTCTTTTTTTCATTGTATATTTCTGGCTTCTTTATTAAAAAAAAGAATCAGGTGTCCATAGGTGTGAGGGTTTACAACTGTGTCTTCAATTTGACTCCATTGATCAACCTGTCTGTTTTTATGCCAATACTATGTAGTTTTTATTACTATAACCCTGTAGTAGAGCTTGAAATCATGGATGGTGAAACCTCCAGAAGTTCTTTTATTGTAAAGAGTTGTTTTAGTTATTTGGGGGTTTTGTTTTTCCATACGAAGTTGAGTAGTGTTCTTTCAGGGTCTGTAAAGAAATGTATTGGGATTTTGATGGGGATTGTGCTGAATCTGTAGATTGTTATTGGCAAGATGGCCATTTTTACTATATTAATCCTACAGATCATTGAGCATGGGAGATATTTCCATCTTCTGATATCTTCTTCAATTTCTTTCTTCAAATACTTGAAATTCTTGTCATACAGACCTTTCACTTGCTTAGTTAGAGTTACACCAAGATATTTTATATTATTCATAACTATTGTGAAGGGTATTGTTGCTCTGATTTTTTTCTCAGCATATTTATCTTTTATATATAGGATCACTACTGATTTTTTTTTTAGTTAATCTTATATCCAGCCATTTCATTGAAGGTATTTATCAGCTATAGAAGTTGTTTCTTATGTATACTATCATATCACCTACCAATAATGATATTTTGACTTCATCCTTTACAGTTTGTATCCCTTTGATCTTTTAGTTGTCTTATTGCTCTAGTTAGATCTTCAATTACCATATTGAATAGATATGGAGAGAGTAGACAGACAGCCTTGTCTTGTTCCTGATTTTAATGGAATTGCATTGAGTTTCTCTTCATTTAATTTGATGTTAGCTATCAGTTTGCTACAGATTGCCTTTATTATGTTTAAGTATGTCCCTTGTATCCTTTGTTTCTCTAAGGCTTTTGGATGTTGGATTTTGCCAAAGGCTTTCTCAACATCTAATGAGGTGATCATGTTTTCTTTTTCTTTCAGTTTGTTTATATGGTGGATTACATTGACAGATTTTCATGTTTTGAACCACCCCTGCATCACTGGGATGAAGCCTACTTGATCTTTTTTATGTGTGGATGGAGTTTGCCAGTAATTTATTGAGTGTTTTTGAATTAGTAATTCTCTTCCTTTTATGATTCTTTGTTTGATTTGAATATCAGGGTGACTGTAGCCTCATAAAATGAATTGGGCAATATTTCTTCTGTTTCTATTTTGTGGAATAAATTTGAGGAGTACTGGTGTTAGCTCTTCTTTGAAAGTCTGGTAGAATTTTGAGCTGAAACTGTATGACCTTGTGCTTTTTTGGTTTTTAGACTTTTAATGACAGCTTCTATTTCCTTAGGGGTAATAAGTCTATTTAAATTGTTTATTTGATCTTGATTTAACTTTGGTAAGTGATATTGATCAAGAAAATTGTTTATTTAATTTGGATTTTTCAGTTTTGTGGAGTACTAATTTTTGAAATATGACTTAATGAATTCTTAGATTTCCTTGGTGTCTATTGTTATGTCTCATCTCTTTATTTCTGTTTTTTAAAATCTGAGTATTCCCTCTGTGTCTTTTAGTGAGTTTGGATAATAGTCTATCTTGTTGATTTTCTCAAAGAAACAACTATTTTGTTGATTATTTATATTGTTCTCTTTGTTTCTATTTTGTTGATTTCAGCCCCTGAAATTGATTATGTCCTGCCATCTACTGCTCTTGGGTGTATTTGCTTCTTTTTGTTCTATAGCTTTCAGGGGTGCTGTTAATTTGCTAGTATGATCTCTCTCTAATTTCTCTATGAAGGCACTTAGTACTAAGAACTTTCCTCTTAGCACTGCTTTTATTGCATCCTGTAAATTTGGGTATGCTTTGCATTCATTTCTGTTGAATTTTAGGAAGTCTTCAATTTCTTTATTTCTTTCTTGACATAGTAGTCCTTCATTAGAGAGTTGTTCAGTTTTTATAAGTTTTGGGCTTTCTGTTGTTGAAATCCAGTTTTAAGCTGTAGTGACCTGATAAGATAAAGGAGGTTACTTCAATTTTCTTATATCTGTTGAGACTTACTTTGTGACCAAGTATGTTTATTTTGGAGAAATTTCTGTGAAGTGATGAGAAGGTATAGTCTTTTGTGTTTGGATGAGATATTCTGTAGATATCTGTTAGGTCCATTGAGTTATAAAGGTCTGTTAGCTCCATTATTTCTCTGCTTAGTTTATGTCTGGGTGATCTGTCCATTGGTGAGAATAGGTTATTGATGTCTCTTATTAGTGTGTGTGGCTCAATGTGTGATTTAAACTTTAGTAACATTTCCTTTACAAATGTGGGTGCCCTTGCATTTGAGGCAGAAATGCTCAGGATTGAGAAGTAGTCTTGGTGGATTTTTTCCTTTGATGAGTATGAAGTGTCCTTCTCCATTTCTTTAATTTTGGTTTGAAGTCTATTTTGTTAGATACTAAAATTGCTACACCAGCTTGCTTCTTAGACCCATTTTCTTTGATAATCTTTTTCAAACTCTTTACTCTGAGGAAATGTCTATCTTTGATATTGAGGTATGTTTCTTGTATGTAGCAGAAGAATGGATCCATTCTGTTAGTCTGTCTTTTTATTGGGGAGAATTGAGTCCATTGATACTGAGAGATATCAAAGACCAATTATTGCTGATTTGATTCCTTTTTTTTTGGTTTGGCGTGTGTGTGTGTGTGTGTGTGTGTGTGTGTGTGTGTGTGTGTGTGTCCCTTCATTTGATTTTGCTGGTGTGAGACTATTTATTTCCTGTGTTTTCATGGGTATAGTTAGGCTCCTTGAGTTGGAGTTTTCCTTCTAGTACCATATATAGGGCTGGATTTGTGGATAGATACTGTTTAAATTTGGGTTTGTCATAGAACATCTTCTTTAACCCATATACTGTGATTGGAATTTTTGCTGGTCATAGTAGTGTGGGCTGGCATCTGTGGTCCCTTATAGTTTGCAAGACATTTGTTCAGGCCCACATGGCTTTTAAAATCTCCCTTGAGAAGTTGAGTGTAATTCTAAGTCTGCCTTTATATGTTACTTGGCCTTTGCAGCTTTTAATACTCTTTCTTGGTAATGTATGTTTTGATTATTATGTAGCAGGGGGACTTTATTTTTCTGGTACAACCTATTTGATGTTCTGAAAGCTTCATTTACCTTTATAAGCATGTTCTTAAAGTTAAGAAAATATTTCTTCTATGATTTTTTAAAAAATATTTTCTGGACCTTTGAGCTGGGATTCTTCTCCTTCTATTTATATTATTCATAGGTTTTATCTTTGCACAGTGTCCCAGATTTCCTGGATGTTTTGTGTCAGGAATATTTTAGATTTAACATTTACTTTGACCAATGTATTAGTTTCTTCTCTCTTGATTCTGTTGGTGATGATTGTGTCTGTAGTCCCTTTTTGCTTACCTAGATTTTCTATTTCGAGAATTCCCTCAGTTTGTATTTTTTTTATTGCTTCTATTTCCATCTTCCTGTCTTGAATGGTTTTATTCATTTCCTTCACCCATTTGTTTGTTTGATTTCTTGTCTTTCTTTAAAAATTTATTCTCCCATTGTTTGTTTTTGTTTTCCTGGATTTCTTTAAGGGATTTATTCATTTCCTCCTTAAGGACCTCTATCATCTTCATAAGTTGGTTTTTAAGGTCATTTTCTTGTGCTTCATCTGTGTTGGAATATTCAGGGATTTTTGTAGTACCATATTGCTCTGAGTGTTGGCCTCTAGTCATCGGGATTTGGGGTAATTTCTGAGTTTGTCTTTGTTGGATGGGTATTTTCCTTGAGTTCTGTTTTCTCTCTAGTCTTCTAGCCTGTGGTTCTGGTGACAGTGCAGCATCTGGTCCAGTAGGGTTCCTCTGCTAGGTTTTTGGTGGCTTACTTGACCTCTGAGATTCTGGGTCTCCATGTACAGGTATGGCCTCAGGTAGGGAAGGGGGCTTTTGAGGTTCTGGATACTAGCTTGGCCTCTGGGGTTCCAGGTACCTCTGGTAGATCAGGGGCCTTTTTCCATACTTGTGTGCTCGGATATGGAGCCAAGGGAAGGGGGTGCTATTGGGAATAGCTGATTGGATTCTAAGAAGCCTTGAATGACTGCAGGGAGTGTCTTACCTGGGGTTCTGGGTATAAGCATGGCCTCTGCTAGAGTAGGGAGCAGCTGCTGGAGTTGTAGGCAGGCATCATGAGGTACATTTTAATAGTTTCCAGGGTTTGGGCATGAAACAGTGTTCCAGTAAACATATTTGTGTATATTATTAAAAAATAAATATTGCTAAGTATTTCTGGGAACCCTAAAGACATTTTGGGAAAATAGCAGTTGAAGAATTCCATATAAATTCTCCACTTAAGATGTTTAAATACTTTCAATTTAATATATAGGACACTTAGGTAAACTGTTTTCCTGACTATACAAATTTCAGCACGTACTTAAGGAATGTCCACTTAGAGCATACTAACATTCTGTAGCCATAAGTTTTCCTGAGTCCCACCCGGTCCTATAGCTGCTCAGACCTAAGTAAACACACAGAGGCTTATATTAATTACAAACTGGATGGCTTATGGTTCAAGCTTTTTGCTAGCTTGCTCTTATATCTTAAATTAACCCATTTTTATTAATCTATGTTTTGCCATGTGTTCTGTGGCTTTACTGGTTTATTGGCATGTTTTTCCTTGGGTGGCAGGCTGGCATCTCTCTCTGCCTTCCTCCTGTCTCTTTTCTTGGATTTCTCACCTGCCTCTAAGCTGCCTTGCCATAGGCCAAAAGAACTTTATTTGCTAGCCAATTTGAGGAACACATATTCACAGCATACAGAAAGACATCCCACAGCACTTCCCCTTTTCTATCTAATCAAAAAGAAGATTTTAACTTTAACATAGTAAAATTACATATAATAGAACAGTTATCAAGCAGGAATTATTGTTATAATATCTAGTATATTTGTATTTGGCAAAATTAAAGAAAATATTTTATCTTATATTTGTGAGTCTAAATTTTCATATCTAATTTATCTTTTATCATATCCAAGAAAAATTATAATTATAACTATCTAGTCTTCAAATACATAAAAAACCCCAGAAGGATATAATATTACCTATGTAAACAAGAAGTACTTTGCAATCAACTTCCAAAAGTGTAGAATTTCAGAGATAGCTGGCTGTCTGGACAGTCATCCAAAGTTCCCCTGCAATGCTAGGGCATCCATCTTCACCCTATAGGGCTAGAGTCTCTCAGTCACTTCTCCCTGTGTTCTGCAGAATCTCTGGCAGTCTCCTCTAGGAAGCAGGAACCTGAAGAACCATTTTGCCTTGCAAAGTTCAGTGGTCAACTTCCTATGGATCCTGCATATCCAGTTTGTATAACATATCATCAGCAGTCAAGGCAAAAGCAGTTTTATTTTGCACAAATGGCTATTTTTGCCAAGAAGAAGATAAACTCCATATAGAGTGTCTTCAATTCCTATCTTTCTCTTTGAACTAAATTGGTGCTGTCAGAAGCAGACGTGTCTCACTGTCCAGATAGTCTAAGTTTTTAAAACATTTAAAATACCACATTCTGTATGTCTCTGAAGTGTTTGAAGATTACCTACCTGATTAAATTATATCTATGTATACCTAGAAAACTTAACTAACATGACTGTAAGTTTAACTATCATAGAAGACTAATTATTAATCTGTATTTCTTAATTATCCATTACAAATTAAATGAGTCACATAAACATAATACCTTAAATGAGAGTAAAAATACATATACAGTATAACAAAAATAACTTTAAATTTGTAGTAAACTAAAATCTACAGTAATGTAAAACATTTTAAACAAGTTGCTGCTCTTTAAAAGTAGGTTCAATAATCTACCCTTTTATCCTATCATATCTGTATTATCCCCTTTTCTTTTTTTAGAAAGAGATTGTATTTATCATCAACCTCTTTAAATAAAAATAAACATTTATAAACAATATTTTAGGAATTTGAATATAACTTCTTATACTACTTCTTGCTGGATTGGGGTGTTGGCATACTTATGGGGATCCTGAGAAAATTAAGAATTATGGTCAAGTCCTGACTGGAATATTCTTTGAGGCTGCATTGTATGAGCCAGTTGCCTTGAAGCTGTTCTGGATGTTGGGTCATCTGGGCCATGGTGTCATCAGAGACCTGTCAGGGGTTTTTGGCATACCAAACCATATTACTCTGGAAGCAATCCACAGGTTCTCATCTTTTGTGGAAACAAAAGCAAAACCTCCTTTCCAAAGCAATTTATCCTTAGACACAAACTTTGAAGTCAAGATATCTTTAAAATATACATATTGGTTTAACTTGGTAGCCTTTACAATCAAATGTTTTTCTGCAGTTAAAGATCCCAAAGAAAAAACAATCCAGATTCTCTGTGTAATATCCATTATTACATGGTTTATTTTTTATATTACTTTTACTGTTTCTTTAAAGACTTTATTTTTTAAACTATTTCGTCATATAACTGTATATATTGCTTTTTTTCTTCCTTCCAAGCCTATGGACATTTTTACACACATTGTAAACTATTTAGAGGTTTATTCCACCTGAATCTGTCTTACTGTGATTCTATTGCTTTACACTACAGTGTGGCCAGGATAGAAGCAGCAGCCTTGTCGGCTGACTCCTCCCACCTCAGCTTCCCAACATGGCAAAGGTAATTCACAGCTAGCTCTGGAAGCCATGCTCTCTATTGACTCTGGGAGGCAGTGGGTCCATGCCTCCATCCAGCAGTATGTAGCCCAGAAACCTCTACTTTTTTCAGTTTAGCAAAATCTAAATCCACCATGCAGTGCAATGTGCTGCTTGAAGACACCACTATGTACTGCAGTGGGAATCTGCCATGCTTCTTAACTTATAGCGGCTGGCAGCCAGCTCCATCTCAAAGATAGCTCTTGGGAGACAAGTGTCTATTCTGCTACTGGCATGAGACTGTGAGACTAGGAAGCCTAGTGTGGCTCCATTTCTGTGTATTGAGAATTTTTAAGCCTTCTTAGGGAATGGGTTACTCTGTGATTGGATTCCACCAGAATTCAAGCACAGGGAGCCACAGGATAGGCTTGGGGACACAAGGTCATGATATCAACACTCGCCCAGGTGCAGTGTAAATCAGCCACAGAGCTCTGCAATTGCCTTATATGGAATTATTTATGAACTGGCGATTCGGGGCCAGCGCCATCTCTGAATGGCGGTTGGCGGCTCCTAACATCTCCCCCTTCTTTATTAATAGAATGCCAGCACTGTACTAGATCATCCAATCAGGTCCCCACCTCATGATGTGTGAACCGATCGAGGATGGTAGAACAGCAAATTCAAAACCATACCTTCCCATGTGCAATGGGCCGATGCCCCAGGGGTACAAAGGCTATGCTTAGACAAATCTCTCACACACCCTCCCGAGTGCAATGGACTACTTAGTCCTAGGGGTGCAAGGGCTGTGTAAAGAGGGTTAGGCATTCTTAAGGGCTGCTAGCCATATGGCGGGAGAGGAGCCATTCTCCAAGGCAGCTAGAGCTTGAGTCATATAGACCTTGTCCCTCTGAGCACGTGCTCGTATACGGCAGATCAACCACAGGCACAACACGCTCCCTCCCAAACAGCAGGCTAAAAGCAATCCCATTCCCGCCCACTCCTTCAGGAAGCTAATAGAAGACTGCAGCCAAGACAGCATCTCATCCACGGTGGCCAGGTGCACGCGAGTAGAATTAACCAGGATGATCTCTTGTCGCAGTATGCTGGTTAGGTTATCAAATTCAGCTGTCCAAGTTCCTGTTAAATGAGCACTCAATTGTTTAGAATAGTTAGCAGCTCTGCTAAAATTCTCATATTGGACCGTCGTCAAGCAGAGGCCACTCATAGGGACTATGCAGGCTGCTGTGACAACTTGTTGCAATATATCTACTTGTTCTTGAAGTAGATCAACTCGCTGATTGATTAGGACTATGCCACGGTGCAGCTATCCATTAATAGCTGTCTGAGTGCTGAGGGCTTGAGCTGTATTCCCTGTCAGCTTATTTAAAGCTTTTGCTGTAGGGACAGAGGTGGCAAGAGATGCTGCAGCAACACCAGCGGCAGTGGCAGAAAGGGCAATAGCAGTTACAATGGCCGCTGTAATACCAAAATCTCTTTTATGTCTACTTAGCAGCATCGGCAATTCTCCTTCTTGTACCTTAACAGGCATGGGCACATAAGTGGATATCATCACCACAACCATGGCATCATGCAATGAAGCATTCCAACATTGGGTTAACAAACATGTTTGATTACTGCAATTTAAAATACTCTGTGTATAATTAAAAACCACCAAAAGAAACGGGGGCCACACACAAACTGGTGTGGATTTGAATTCCATGGGCTTATTGCAATTTACTGTAACATTTTGTTCAAATGTCTCCCCAGAATGAAAAAAATAGCTACAATTTTTAAAGGCACCACCTAATACAAATCCCAAAGCATTAAGCTGACTACAGGTTCCTATCTCATTACACAGAACCCAAGAATCAAAGGGATTAGATTTGGTAGCCATTAAAGGGCTATTAAAGGAAAAATTAAAACTAGTAAAGGTTTTACAAAAGGGTGAAGTTTTCAAGGATAAGGAAAATGTCTTATTCACATTAACCTAATTAGGAGTTAAACTACCCTGACAGCCTGTCCACTTTGGGTGCCAATCAGTTGAGCCTACACATCGTGGTAGAACTGAGGGCTGTCTACAGGGAGCAGAGCCGTTACCTTTACTAACTGCTCTTGGGGTTAATCCAGTGAGGATAATAGCTTTTCCGATTTCTCTCCCCTGGGTAATATTAGGGGGTCCAAACCATCCCAGCGTCTGCTTGATAAGAACAACACAAGGATTGGTTGAAGCATGATCAGTTTGAACCGTGAAGCAGAGCGTATTTACAAGGCTAGCTGTGGTAAAATTATTAATCACCTTACTCTTATCCACAGGCACAGATGGCCATCCTAATATTTCATTAGAGTTAAAGAAAAAAGGGAACACCCCTGATTGCGATGTAAGTGGCATTGGATAAGGCCAGGCTTTCATCAGGGCCCACAATATTTGTTCAGACTTTACTGGTCCGAGGCAGTTGGTCAACATTATCCATAACAGGCACCCAGTAGCCTGATTCGAATCTGACTCCATGTTGTCCTCAGGGGCATCATCAACGGGTCGAGTCAGGCGTACTGGAACCCAGATTGGATCTTCTTGATTCTGTGGGAAAACACATACAGCTCCCCTGGATCTTGATATTACGGGATCCGGTCCATACCATTTGTTATCAAGTACATTTTTCCACATCACTCTCCTTTCCTGATAAGGAGGTGCCATAATGTGTCTATCAGCTGCTGAATCACCAGCATCATTCAAAATCAGAAAATTAAGAGTAAAGAGTGCAAGAGATATTCTCTCTCTGGGAGAAGCATACTCTGCTATCCCTCTTTTTTGTTTTTGAAGTAGTTCTTTGATACTTCTGTTGGCTCTTTCAACAACACCTTGACCTTGAGGATTATAAGGCAGGCCTAATGTGTGTGCCACTTGGAGTTGTGCACAAAAGGTACGGAATCCGCAAGATGTATATGCAGGACCGTTGTCTGTTTTTAGATGCTGAGGCTTTCCCCAAGCTGCCCATGCTTCCAGGCAGTGGGTCTGGACATGAACCACCTTTTCCCCAGCTAAGGGTGTGGCATGAATGACTCCAGAATAGGTATCAACTGATACATGAAGGTATTTCAATTTTCCAAATTCAGGAATATGAGTAACATCCATCTGCCATAATACATTAGGTTTAAGTCCTTTTGGATTCACACCCACATGTGGTGGATGGAGAAAAGTTACACAGGAAGAACAAGATTTTACAATATCTCTTGCCAAATGTCTGGGAATTGAGAATTTCTGTCTCAATGTATTTGCTGACACGTGGTACAATTTGTGAAACTCCTTAGCAGACTGTACAGGATCTGTCACCACAAGGACCAAGGATCGAGTAGCATGGTCAACTAGATCATTAGCCTGGGACATAGGTCCCGGGAGCAAGGTATGAGCTCGAATGTGCCCAACGAAAAATGGATGCTCCCTATTCAGCATACAAGTTTGTATCTGATGTAGGATATTAGACACCGTGCTAGTATGTTTAATAGATGCTGCTACCTCAAGGGAAGCGACTGCATTCACTACATTCTGTGAGTCTGAGAACAAATTAAACGGTTCTGAAAATCTTTTGAAGACTTCCAAAACAGTCTGGCACTCGGGGATTTGTGGGGTATCAGGTTGGAAATCTAAAACAACAGGTTCTTGTCCTTGAACAACAAAGGCACCTTTACCAGTCTTAGAACCATCAGTAAATATGGTTAATGCAGAAATTATTGGTACTTTGGAAGTAATCTTTGGAAAATAGACCACATTTTTGTCAACAAAAGTAAGCAACTCATGTTTTGGCAAATGATTATCAATAACATTAGGAAAGGCACAAATAAGTATTGCCCAATCATCTACTGTACCAGCCAAACTTCCACTTGATCTTTTGTATAGGGAATAACCAATTTGTTAGGCATTTTGGAGAAGTGTGTCAAGCTATATTTGAAGCCTGTCAATGCTTGAATAGCAACCAAGGTGGGATAATGTTGGATGGTCTTTGCACCCAATGAGTTTCCATGTAACCACCATAAAGGACCTTCTTGCCATAACACACCTGTTGGATAATTTTTTGTCTGTAATATACACAGAATCAAAGGCTGTGCCGGATCAAACCTACACAACTGGGCTTTCATCATGGCTTTTTCAACCTTCTCCAGAGCTGTCTTAGCTGCAGGAGTTATTTCCCTAGGAGAATTTACATCTGGATTGCCTTCTAAAATTGCATATAATGGCAATAATTCTGCTCGAGGAATATGCAGATACCCTCGAACCCAATTAATATCTCCTAGCAACTGTTGAAAATCATTAAGTGTCTTTAAGTGACTAGTTCGAATAGAAACCTTTTGTGGTAAAATTATTAAGGGGTGGATAACTGCCCCCAGAAACTTTATCACCGTTGACTGTTGGATTTTATCTGGAGCAACAAACAATCCCTTCCTTTTTAATGCTTGAATGGTTGCTTGGAATGCTTTCTCAAGAGTCTGTTGTGAGGAAGTGGTTAGCAATATATCATCCATATAGTGAATGATCCTTAGCATAGGAAATTGTTTTCTAATAGGCTGCAAAGCTAAATCAACATATCACTGACACATAGTGGGACTATTAGCCATTCCTTGTGGAAGAACCCTCCATTGATAACGTTCATCAGGTTGCTCATGATTGACAGATGGTAAAGTAAATGCAAATCTCTCTCTATCATTGGGATATAATGGAATAGAGAAGAAACAATCCTTGATGTCCAACACCATAATGGGCCATGCCCGGGGTAGGGCCGACAGTAGAGGTAGTCCTCTCTGTATAGCTCCCATAACTTGCATTTGATTATTTACTGCTCTTAAATCATGTAGCAACCTCCACTTTCCTGATTTTTTCTTAATAACAAATATAGGTGTATTCCATGGGGATATAGAGGGCTCTACATGTCCTAATTGCAATTGTTCTTGTACTAATTCTTTAGCTGCATTTAATTTTTCTTGTGATAAGGGCCACTGAGGAACCCACACTGCCTTTTTCATCAGCCATGGTATTAAGATTGCATCCTCAGTGGCCCCTAGGAAAAACCCAGTCCCTTCCTATCTGTCTTAATTGTGGGCTCCATAGGGACATGCCTACCTTGTAAATGTTTTCCTAAACCCTTAGAGGGAACATACCCCTGAATCTTCATAATATTTTTGCTTGCTTCTGAATAGTCATTAGTTAATCTTAATTGTAGCTGTTGTTGAATATCTCTGCCCCATAAATTAACGGGGATGTCTATTACAAAAGGCTGAACAGTTCCTTGTTGATCTTCCGTTCTCCAGATCAACTCTTTTGCACTAATGGAGGGAGTATGAGCATAACCTAATCCTTGCAACGTTTGAGTGGAGCTTTGCAAAGGCCAATGCTTAGGCCAGGCACCGGACTGGATAATACTCCAGTCCGCACCTGTATCTAATAGACCTGAAAATACCTTTCCTTCTATCTCTAATCTCAACATGGGTCTCTGATCTAAATCCAAGGACAAACATGCCAAATCTACTCCTGTGGAACCAAGTCCACCGTCTTTCCTCACTTTGTCCTTGGCCTGAAATTGCTCATGCATGGAAGGCAAGATAAGCAATTGAGCAATCCTATCCCCTGGAGCTATAGATATAATACCATGGGGGGAATGACACAGCACTTTAATCACTCCTATGTAATCCGAGTCTATGACCCCAGGAAATACAAACAACCCTCTCATGGTGGATGAAGACTGTCCCAATACTATTCCAACAGTTCCCTTTTCTAGTGGTCTGGTCATGTCAGTTTCAATTGCTTGTACTCCCATTTTCTGAGTTAATACCAGTCCGGTGGTGGCACGGAGGTCCAGCCCTGCGGAGCCTGGGGTTGCTCTCCTTGCTGAGGAGGGGGCCTCATGCTGGGACCCTGTATTGCTCCAAAAACTTTTGGGCCCTGGGGACGTGGGCCCAGCACCCCGTTTTTTTGACTCTTGGTCATTAGACTGAGGGATGGGTTGACCATTAATGTCCTTGACTGACCTACACTCATTTGCCCAATGTTTCCCCTTTTTACACTTAGGACACAGGCCAGGCTGCCTCACTGTGGTATTTTGAGCCTCGGACAGGCATTCCTTTGCTTTAGGGCATTGTCTCTTAAAGTGTCCCTTCTGGCCACAACTAAAACATCCTTCATTTTTTCTCGATAGTGCAGCTCATGTGGCTGTGAGGACTGCCGCCGCTAGGCCAGCATTACTTAGCGGTCCTCCAATCTCCCGACAGGCCTTTAACCAAGCTTCCAATCCCTTTCCTTTCCACGGGGTAATAGCTCTTCTGTATTCTTTTGTGCTTTGCTCATACACTAATTGTTGAACCAGAGGCATAGCTGTTTCTACATCCCCAAATATCTTTCCTGCTGCCTCCAACATTCTAGCTACAAAATCTGAAAAAGGTTCATTGGGTCCTTAAATGATCTTAGTTAAGTTCCCTGAGACCTCTCCTTTATTTGGTAATGACTTCCAAGCCTTAGAATAAATGTCATTTATTTGTTGATAAACTTCAATAGGATATGCCGTCTGATTCACAGTCCATTGTCCTTGGCCTAGTAACATGTCAGCTGTCCACTGTGGTCGATTATTCTGAAGATTAATTCTAGCTTGTGTCTGAGCTTTATCTGTGTCTATAGATTTAAAATCCAAGTACTGTCCTGTAGACAGACATGCTCTAGCTATTTCAAACCAGTATGTTGGAGTCATAGCCTGTGTGGTGAGCCTAGTCAACAGGGTTAAAGTATAACTAGCTGTTACTCCATAGGCTCGAGCAGCCTCCACCAGATCCTTTAGCTGTTTATAAGGCACAGGGTCATGATACCTATTGTTTGTTTGTGGGTCTTCAAAAACTGGGAACGCGGACGCTAGCCACGCCCAGGTGTCCCTCTAAATCTTCCTCCTTATCAGGGTCTAACTCATCATCAGAAAAATCAAGGTTTGCAAACTCTTCTAATACTGGATATAAAGGGTTCCCTTTCTTTTCTAAATTTTCTTCCTTCTCTGGTTTGTTTTCTTTATCCTTGTCTTTAATTTTTTCTTTTCTCTTTTTAGGCCTACTTAGGTTCTCTCCTTTAGAGTCTGATTCTGACAGACTGTCCTGGTGTTTGCTCTGTGCCTTTCATCCTTCCCTAATAATTTCCACATAGTGTCCTTCCTTAAGACATGCACGTACCAGCCTCCATAAAGGCATGGTACCTCTGCCCAATTTGTCCTCTTGCCTAGCATTGTCCAGATCTTTGCCTAACCGCTCCCAACATCCTAGATTAAGATCCCCAGACACAGCGAACCATGGGGCATTCTTATCAATGTCCTTAACTATGGCATGGATTGTGACTGATGATATATCAAGACCTCGCTGCTTCAGCAAAGCCTGAATTGGAGTATGTACATCACAAGTTCCTGGACCCGTTCCTTGACTGTTTCCCATGCTGTACGCTTATGTACATGTGTCCTACTTACTGGGCTTTTGACTCTGCCTACTGCGAAAAGGAGAAACCCGACAAAGACACTCCTTGCCGGGCTCGTGGCAGCACAGAAAAAAACAGCAAGAGAAAACAGCAATCACCATAAGAAAGAACACTAAAGCAAACACAAGTGGATCAATCCCAGCAATCAGCATATCTGAGAGAACTTACCAATGTCGCCGCTCCACGTGTTGAGTTCTGAATCCTCTTTTGACCCCTCACCTGGTGTCCGAGTATCCCGGGTTTTGGCACCAGCTGCGGCGAGCTCCTCGACCAGCGAGGAAGAACGACCACCACTTGAGGATTCTTCTCAGATCACACTTTATTGGAGCACCTCTTGATTAAGGGAGAGCAGGAGGTGAGGGGCCCTGAGAACAAAAGAGCAGCTGTTTATATGGGAAACCAAGGGAACGGGTTACTCTGTGATTGGATTCCGCCAGAATTCAAGCACAGGGAGCCACGGGATAGGCTTGGGGACACAAGGTCATGATATCAACACTCGCCCAGGTGCAGTGTAAATCAGCCACAGAGCTCTGCAATTGCCTTATATGGAATTATTTATGAACTGGCGATTCGGGGCCAGCGCCATCTCTGAATGGCAGTTGGCAGCTCCTAACATCATGGCAGTGGCTGACAGCTTCTCTCTTCCCCCAGCCTTCCACCTCCCAGAATTCTCTTCTCTCTTTTCCCTCCTATACTTCCTGACTGGCCACTGGCCAAACAGCATTTTATTTATACAGAGCAATATCCACAGCACTTCCCCTTTTCTTTTTTTAAAAGGAAGGTTTTAACTTTTACATAGTAAAATTACATATAACAAAACAATTATCAAGCAAGAATTACAGTTACAATATTAAAGAAGATATCCAATCTATCTTATATTTGTGAGTCTAAGCCTTTATATCTAACTTATCTTTTATCATAACTGAGAAAATTATAACTATCTAGTCTTCAACCACATCAAAGACCTCAGAAAGATATAATATTACCTGAGAACTGGGAGAAGGATGCAAGCAACTTTTGGGAGTCTTGCAAGGTAGACAGAGACAGCTGGCAGCCTGGACAGTCACCTAATGTTCCTTTGTAAAGTTGGGGCATTTGTCTTCAGCCCATAGGACTAGGATCTCTTGGTCACTTTTTTCAGTGTCCTATAGAACGTCTGGCAATTTCCTCTGTGAAGCATGAACCTGAAGGACCATTTTGTCAAGCAAAGTTCAGTGGTCACCTTTCTATGGGTCCTGCATGTCTAGTAGATCAAGCAGTCCAGGCAAGAACAGTTTCTTGCCCAAATGGCTATTTTTGCCAAGGTGAAGATAAACTCCATATGAAGTGTCTTCAATGCCCATCCTCCTCTCTGAAGTAAATCGGTGCTGCCAGGAGCAGACATGTCTCACTGTCCAGAAAGTCTAAATTTTAAAAATATTTTAAATGTCATATTCTGTAGACCTTTGAAGTGTTTGAAGATTACTTGTCTATCTGAAATATATCTATGTATACCTAGAAAAATTAACTAACATGGCTACAAGTATGATTGTCATAGATGATTAATTATTAATCTATTTTTAATTATCCATTACAATTTTAAATGAGCTGTACAACCATAATACCTTAAACAAGAGTAGAAATATACTCACAGTATAACAAAATTAACTTTAAGTTTATATCAATAGACTAAAATATATACCAATGTAAAACATTTTAAACAAGTTGTTGCTCTTTAAAAGTAAGTTCATTAATCTCCCCCTTTAGCCTATTATATCTATATCATATCCCCTTTTCTTCTTTAAAAAAGGGATTGCATTTATAATCAACCTGATTTAAATAAAAATATTGGTTTTTCTCTGTCCCACACCAGAGGGCTCTTCTGATTTGGGACACAAGAATCTCTTAACCTTTTCTTTTAGCAATATGTCTGGGTTTAGAGAAGGAGTGAGCCAATTCCATCTCCAAAGCCAGCTTGATAATTTTGGGAATGTGAGCGTAGTTTCTCTTACTACTTCCTGCTGGAGGGGGGCGCTGTATCTTATGGGGACATAAAGAAAATTTTAGGATTATGGAGTAGTCTGTGAGGGTAAACCTCTGAGCCAGTTGCCTTGAAACCATTCTGGATGTTGGATCATCTGGGCCATGGTGTCATCTGAGACCTTTCAGGTGGTCTT